>NC_135995.1:1956904-2108904 GCF_053455715.1 Rhinoraja longicauda
ATCATATTATCATATCATATCATATATATACAGCCGGAAACAGGCCTTTTCGGCCCACCAAGTCCGTGCCGCCCAATGATCCCCGCACACTAACACTATCCTACACCCATTAGGGACAATTTTTACATTTACCCAGCCAATTAACCTACATACCTGTACGTCTTTGGAGTGTGGGAGGAAACCGAAGATCTCGGAGAAAACCCACGCAGGTCACGGGGAGAACGTACAAACTCCTTACAGTGCAGCACCCGTAGTCAGGATCGAACCTGAGTCTCCGGCGCTGCATTCGCTGTAAAGCAGCAACTCTACCGCTGGCCAAATGGCACCTATTTTCTATGTTTCTATGTATCATATGGAGACGTATAAAATTATAAAAGGACTGGACCAGCTAGATGCAGGAAAAATGTTCCCAATGTTGGGGGAGTCCAGAACCAGGGGCCACAAAGTCTAAGAACAAAGGGGTGGCCATTTAAACCTAAGGTGAGAAAAAACTTTCTTCACCCTGAAATTTGTGGAATTCTCTGCCACAGAAGGCAGTGGAGGCCAATTCACTGGATTAATTTAAAAGAGAGTTAAGGGCATGTCCCACTTAGGCAATTTTTTAGGCGACTGTCAAAGTCGTAGCAGAACGCCAAAATTTTATTTTATCCGACGTCAATGACCACGACAATGCTGAGTCAGGTCGAGATTACACCGTCTTTGGAAACATCGCGAAATTCCCACGCTGTTAATGCTTCTCCGGCGTCCTAATTTTCGCTGAAATCACTGACAAGTCGGTAAGTATTTGAGAGTTTTCAACTATAATATCTTGTATGGGTTACTTAAAAACCAAGCTTCACGGTGACAAGACATAAACTGGATTGACTTCCAGTTTACTAATGGAGGTATTAAGAAATTTAATTTTAAAAGTGGTTACATGGATTTTTGTGAAAAGTGTGTGAGCATTCTTTGAAAATGTACGGGAGATGCATATCTGGTTTCTGGGTTGCATATCTGGGTTGGGAGCCTACTTTAAATGTGATCGCTGATGGCCATAAACATTGCGAAAATTCCCACGCTTACCTGACCGTGAAACTGTCGCCTCCAATCTACCTGTCAAATGTCCTGACAGTAAATAAATTGGTTAAACACAAGTATTTTATGGTATCTTGAAATGACTTTACTTGAAATGATTTTAATATTATGTGCTTCTAAATGCATCTAGGAGAAACTAGCAAACCTGGGGACAGCTTGCGACAGCGCCCGCATTAAGCAACGGTACCTGGCGACAAGCCAGCTGTGGCCGAGAAATTTCACTCTGGATGATTTCCCAGCGACGCGCTGAGATCCACTACGATTCTTGGAAGACTCCTCACGATCATGCACGCGACACCCTGGCGAACTGTCGGCGACAGCCTAGTCACCGGCAGTCGCCTTAAAATCGCCTAAGTGGGACAGGCCCTTACGATAGAGCTCTAGGGGCTAGTGGAATCAAGGCATATGGGGAGAAAGCAGGCACAGGTTACTGATTGTTGATGATCAGCCATGATCACAATGAATGGCGGTGCTGGCTCAAAGTGCCAAATGGCCTCCTCCTGCACCTATTTTCCATGTTTCTATGTTTCTAAAAGTCACCCATTCCTTCTCTCCACAGATGCTGCCTGGCCCACTGAGTTACTCCAGCACTATGTACCTGTCCACGTTCTCCAGAGATGCTGTCTGACCCGCTGAGTTACTCCAGCACTTTGTACCTGTCCATGTTCTCCACAGAGATGCTGCCTGACCCGCTGAGTTACTCCAGCACTTTGTACCTGTCTACATTCCCCAGAGAAGCTATCTGTCCCACTGAGTTACTCCAGCACTTTGTGTCTATAAACCTTGAACACTTTGAACCATCCTACCACAACCAGAGAGCTGTCCTGAACTACTATCCACCTCATTGGTGACCCTCGGACTATCCTTGATTGGACTTTGCTGGCTTTACCTTGCACTAAACGTTATTCCCTTATTATGTATCAATACACTGTAAATGGCTCGATTGAAATACAAATGTAACCAGTCTGACGAAGGGTCTCGACCCGAAACGTCACCCATTCCTTCTCTCCAAAGATGCTGCCCGATCCACTGAGTTACTCCGGCACTTTGTACCTGTCCAGGTTCTGCGGAGATGCTGCCTGACCCCCTGAGTTACTCCGGCACTTTGTACCTGTCCACGTTCTGCAGAGATGCTGCCTGACCCGCTGAGTTACTCCAGCATTTTGTGTCTATCTTCGGTTTAAACCAGCGTCTGCAGTTCCTTCCTACACATTTCGTCTGCTCCACTGTGAAATCTCCGCAAGGTATGTCTAGTTTGAGGAAGTTCTCCTCTTTCTGACGAGAGTTAGAGTCTTAGGGTGATAGTGTGGAAACAGGCCCTTTTGCCCACACCAGCCAACAGGCCCCATCTGCACTTGTCCCATCTGCCCGCATTGACCCATATCCCTCCAAACCTGTCCTATCCATGTACCTGTCCAACTGTTTCTTAAACGTTGGGATAGTCCCTGCCTCAACTACATCCTCTGGCAGCTTGTTCAATACACCAACTACCCTTTGTATGAAAAAGTCACCCCTCAGATTCCTATTCAATCTTTTCCCCTTCACCTTGTATCTATGTCCTCTGGTCCACGATTCCCCTACTCTCGGCAAGAGACTCTGCATCTACCCGATCTATTCCCCTCGTGATCTTATATGCCTCTATAAGATCCCCCCTCATCCTCCTGCGCTCCAAGGAATAGTGACCCAGCCGACTCAACCACTCCCTATAGCTCACACCTTCTAGTCCTGGCAACATCCTCGTAAATATTCTCTGAACCCTTTCAAGCTTGACAATATCTTTCCTACAACATGGTGCCCAGAACTTTACACAATATTCTAAATGCGATCTCACCAACGTCTTGTACAACTGCAACATGATCTGCCAACTTCTATACTCGATACTCTGACTGATGAAGGCCAATGTGACAAAAGCCTTTGTGACCACCTTATCTACCTGCAACTCAACCTTCAAGGAACCATGCACCTGCACTCCCAGATCCCTCTGCTCCACAACGCTCCCCAGAGGCCTAACATTCACTGTGTAAGTCCTGCTCTTGTTAGACGTCCCAAAATGCAACACCTCACATTTCTCTGTATTAAACTCTTGCCCAGAGTAGGGGAATCGAGGACCAGAGGACGTTTCGGGTCGAGGCCCTTCTTTAGACTGGTGAGGGAGAAGGTAAACGAGAGATAAAGACGATGGTGTAGAGAGATAAAGAACAATGAATGTCAGATCGGAGAGCAGGAGGCATCACAGAGAGGGAGCAGGATGTGGCAGAACTGCAATCTTGTGAAAGATTGCAGCAGGATCTTGATCGATTAGCCAGATGGGCTGAGTACAAAGTGCTGCAGTAACTCAACGGGTCAGTCAGCGTCTCTGGAGAACGTGGACAGGTACAAAGTGCTGGAGTAACTCAGCGGGTCAGTCAGCGTCTCTGGAGAATGTGGACAGGTACAAAGTGCTGGAGTAACTCAGCGGATCAGTCAGCATCTCTGGAGAACGTGGACAGGTACAAAGTGCTGGAGTAACCCAGCGGGTCAGTCAGGGTCTCCGGAGAAAAGGAATAGGTGGCGTTTCGGGTCGAGACCCTTCTTCAAACTGAGAGCCGGGGAATGGGAAACGAGAGATATAGACGGCACAAATGAATGAAAGATATGCGAAAGCAACATTGATCAGGTAAAATGTGAAGCGCACAATGGTCCATTGTTGGCTCTGGGGTAGGTGATAACGAGCTATACAGGCAATGAAAATCATGAGGACGACAGTAAATAAAAGACGTCCCTCACCTGAAACGTCACCTTCCCTTGTCTTCCAGGATTGGAAGCCTGAGCTACAGGGAGAGGTTGGGACATAGAAACATAGAAAATAGGTGCAGGAGGCCATTTGGCCCTTCGAGCCAGCACCGCCATTCATTGTGATCACAGCTGATCATCCACAATCAGTAACCTGTGCCTGCCTTCTCCCCATATCCCTTGATTCCACTAGCCCCTAGAGCTCTATCCAACTCTCTCTTAAATCCATCCAGTGATTTGGCCTCCACTGCCCTCTGTAGCAGAGAATTCCACAAATTCACAACTCTCAGTTTTAAATGGCCTCCCCTTTATTCTTAGACTGTGTGTGTGGCCCCTGGTTCTGGACCCCAACATTGGGAACATTTTTCCTGCATCTAGTCCTTTCATAATTTTATACGTCTCTATAAGATCCCCTCTCATCCTTCTAAACTCCAGTGAATACAAGCCCAGTCTTTCTGGGCAGGCTGGGATTCTATTCCTTGGAGTGCAGGAGGATGAGGGGTGATCTTACAGAGCTGTACAAAATCATGGGGGGAATTGATCGGGTAGACGTACAGAGATTCTTGCCCAGAGTAGGGGAATCGAGGACCAGAGGACAGAGGCTGAAGGTGAAAAGATTTAATGGAACCTGATGGGTTACTTTTTTCCACACAGAGGGTGGTGGGTGTATGGAACGAGCTGCCGGAGGAGGTGGTTGAGTCTGGGACTATCCCAACGTTTAAGGAACATTTGGACAGGTACATGGATAGGACAGGTTTGGAGGGATATGGGCCAAACGCGGGCAGATGGGACTTGTGTAGATGGGGCATGTTGGCCGGTTGACTCCATCTACAGCAGCATAATCAAGGACCAGTCTCACCCCCGGTCACTCCCTCTTCTCCCCTCTCCCATCAGGCAAGAGGTACAGAAGTTTGAAAACGCACACCTCCAGATTCAGGGACAGTTTCTTTCCCAGCTGTTAACAGGCAACTGAATGATCCTACCACAACCAGAGAGCAGTCCTGAACTACTATTGTACTATCTTTGATCGGACTTTACTGGCTTTTTCTTGCACTCAACGTTATTCCCTTATCTTGTATGCGTACACTGTGGACGGCACTATTGTAATCGTGTAGACACAAAAAGCTGGAGTAACTTAGCGGGACAGGCAGCATCTCTGGAGAGAAGGAATGGTGACATTTCGGGTCGAGACCCTTCTTCAGACAATAGGGAGAGGTTGAACAGGTTCGGATTCTATTCCCTGGAGCGCAGGAGGATGAGGGGAGATCTTATAGAGGTGTACAAAATCATGAAAGGAATAGATCGGGTAGACGCACAGAGCGCCTTGCCCAGAGTAGGTGAATCAAGGACCGGAGGACATAGGTTTAAGATGAGAGCGGAAGAGAAGATTTAATAGGAACCTGAAGGGTAACTTTTTTCACGCAGAGGGTGGTGGGTGTACGGAATGAGCTGCCGGAGGAGGTAGTTGAGGCTGGGACTACCGCAACATTTCAGAACCATTTGGACAGGTAACATGGGGCGGCACAGTGGTGCAGCAGTAGAGTTGCTGCCTTACAGTGCTTGCAGCGCCGGAGACCCAGGTTCGATCCTGACCACGGGTGCTGACTGTACGTTCTCCCCGTAACCTACGTGGGTTTTCTCTGAGATCTTCAGTTTCCTCTCACACTCCAAAGATGTACATGTTTGTAGGTTAATTGGCTTGGTAAATGTAAAAATTATCCCTAGCGTGTGTGGGATGGTGTTAGTGTGCGGGGATCGCTGGTTGGCGTGGGCTCGGTGGGTGGAAGGGCCTGTTTCCGCGATGTGTATCTATAAACTAAGAATGTGTGTGTGTGAGAGAGAGGGAGAGTGAGTGTGTATGTGAGTGAGCGTGAGAGAGAGGGTGTATGTGTGTGAGTGAGTGTGTGTGAGAGTGTGTGTGTGAGAGTGTGTGTGAGAGTGTGTGTGAGAGTGTGTGTGAGAGAGTGTGTGTGAGAGTGTGTGTGAGTGTGTGTGAGAGTGTGTGTGAGTGTGTGAGAGTGTGTGTGTGAGAGTGTGTGAGAGTGTTTGTGAGAGTGTGTGTGAGTGTGTGTGAGAGTGTGTGTGAGTGAGTGTGTGTGAGTGAGAGAGTGTTTGTGTGAGAGAGAGGGTGTGTGTTTGAGTGAGTGTGAGAGGGAGAGTGAGTGTGAGAGGGAGAGTGAGTGTGTGTGTGTGAGAGAGAGTGAGTGAGACAGTGTGTGTGAGAGAGAGGGAGAGGGAGTGAGTGTGTGAGAGTGTGTGGGAATGAGTGTGTGTGTGTGAGAGGGGGAGAGCGAGTGAGTGTGTGAGTGTGTGTGTGTCTATGTGAGAGAGGGGGAGAGAGTGAGTGTGAGAGTGTGTGAGTGAGAGTGAGTATGTATGTGACAGAGAGGGTGAGTGTGTGTGAGAGAAAGGGAGAGTGTGTGTGAGAGTGTGTGTGAGAGTGTGTGTGAGAGGGTGAGTGAGAGGGTGAGTGTGTGTGAGAGAGAGGAGAGTGTGTGTGTGTGTGTGTGTGTGAGAGAGAGAGAGGGGAGAGAGTGTGTGTGTGTGTGTGTGTGTGTGTGTGTGTGTGTGTGTGTGTGTGTGTGTGTGTGTGTGAGTGAGAAACATAGAAAATAGGTGCAGGAGTAGGCCATTCGGCCCTTCGAGCCTGTACGCACCGCCATTCAATATGATCATGGCTGATCATCCAACTCAGTAGCCTGTACCTGCCTTCTCTCCATACCCCCTGATCCCTTTAGCCACAAGGGCCATCTAAATCCCTCTTAAATATAGCCAATGAACTGGCCTCAACTACCTTCTGTGGCAGAGAATTCCACAGATTCACCACTCTCTGTGTGAAAAAAAACGTTCACATCTCGGTCCTAAAAGACTTCCCCCTTATCCTTAAGCTGTGACCCCTGGTTCTGAACTTCCCCAACATCGGGAACAATCTTCCCGCATCTAGCCTCTCCAACCCCTTAAGAATTTTATATGTTTCAATAAGATCCCCCCTCAGTCTTCTAAATTCCAGCGAGTATAAGCCTAGTCTATCCAGTCTTTCTTCATATGAAAGTCCTGCCATTCCAGGGATGAATCTGGTGAACCTTCTCTGTACTCCCTCCAAGGCTAGAATGTCTTTCCTCGGATTAGGAGACCAAAACTGTACACAATACTCCAGGTGCGGTCTCACCAAGGCCCTGTACAACTGCAGCAGTACCTCCCTGCTCCTATACTCAAATCCTCTTGCTATGAATGCCAACATACCATTCGCTTTCTTCACTGCCTGCTGCACCTGCATGCTTGCTTTCAATGACTGATGCACCATGACACCCAGGTCACGTTGCATCTCCCCTTTTCCTAATTGGCCACCATTCAGGTAATACTCTGCTTAGAGTTTAGAGAGAGGGAGAGTGTGTGTGTGTGTGCGTGTGTGAGAGAGTGAGTGTGTGTGTGTGTGTGCGTGTGTGAGAGAGTGAGTGTGTGTGTGTGTGTGCGTGTGTGTGAGAGAGGGAGAGTGTGTGTGTGTGTGCGTGTGTGAGAGAGGGAGAGTGTGTGTGTGTGCGTGTGTGAGAGAGGGAGAGTGTGTGTGTGTGCGTGTGTGAGAGAGGGAGAGTGTGTGTGCGTGTGCGTGTGCATGTGCGTGTGTGTGTGTGTGGAACTCCATCATCTGTGATGGCCCAATAATCCATCTGTCGTTATAGAGTTGTGTCAGTGTGTGTGTACTCACATTCTACAGTGAGGGTCACATCCCTCTCTCTTGTCCCGTGTTCATTCTGTGCCACACACTGATAGACCCCAGCGTCCCGCGGTGCCAGCTGAGGGAACTCCATCCACAGCTCGTTGCTGGAACGTGTTGTGTTCAGCGTGGCACCGAGATGTCGCCACGTCAGGTTAGATGCTGGTAAACTCTGGACGGAGCAGAGGATCGCTGCAGAGTTTCCTTCCTTCACACTGACCCAGGAACTGTTCATGTTGTTGGGGGAAGTGATGGAGAGATTCTGGGGGGCATCTGCAAAAAGATAAAATTTAGCAACCAGTTTTGCGGCACTTTCAATGATCCTTGGATTATGAAAGACTTCAGACTTGAGATACAGCGCGGAAACGGGCTCTTCGGCCCACCATGTCCACACCGACCATCGCTCACCCGTTCACACACTAGTTCTTTGTTTAGTTTCGAGATACAGCGCGGAAACAGGCCCTTCAGCCCACCGAGTCCGCGCCGACCAGCGATCCCCGCATATCCTACACAATATCCTATCCACTATCCTACACAAACTAGGGACAATTTTTACATTTACCAAGCCAATTAACCTACAAACCTTCACGTCTTTCGAGTGTGGGAGGAAACCGAAGATCTCGGAGAAAACCCAAGCAGGTCGCAGGTAGAACGTACAAATTCCGTACAGACAGCACCCGCAGTCGGGATCGAACCTGGGTCCCTGACGCTGCATTCGCTGTAAGTAGCAGCAACTCTACTGCTGTGCCACCGTGCCACCCACAAATTACTTGATGGGCCGTATGGTCTAATTCTGCTCCTATCATCTATGACCTTATGTACCAGCACTGCGAATAGATGATTGCTGTTCCTGCACAATAAACGATCTCCATACTTACATTGCACAGTCAGTGTGAGTTTCTGCTCGGATGAGACAGTTGGGTAACTGACTTTGCAGGTGAGGTCTTGCCCGTGATGTTTGGGCGCTGGGGTCAGGGACAGAACAGAAGTATATGTCAGCGTGTCATCCCGCTGAGTTTTGCTGTGTGAGGCTGACGATGGTATATCAGCAGGGGTGACCCAGGTTAAGTTGGGTGTCGTTCCATTACACGCGATGTTGAAGGAGCAGGTCACGTTCACAGGCTGACCTGCCACCATTTTAGCAGGGAATATCGTGGGTTTATCTGTGAAAGCTAACACAGAGAAACGGATACTTTTAGGTAAATATCATTAGATGCATCGGTTCACATCGAAATCCCAGTCTTGGGTTGCCAACTGTCCCATATTAGCCGGGACATCCCGTATTTTGGGCTAAATTGGCTTTTCCCATACAAGACTGCCCTTGTCCCGTATTAGGCTCGAGGAACAGTGTAGGCCCGGACAGTGCAGGCCCGGAGAGTGCAGGCCTGGACAGTGCAGGCCCGGACAGTGTAGGCCCGGAGGCCCAGGCACCCTCTAATGGAGGTTGCGTAGCAACCCGCCTCCCCCCCCGGGCGGCCGCCATTGGTTGAGCGTGAGCACATGGCCGCTGGCTGAGTGAGGTCACGTGCGGCGCGGGGCGGTGACGTCTCCTTGTCTCGTATTTGGGAGTGCTATAGTTGGCACCCCTATCCCAGTCCCACAAGTAAATGGACATTCACAAGGATGATCCATGAACAGGGAGGAACAATGGTCAGGGGAAGTTGAAAAGGACAGGGATCAGTAATGTCATGATGGCCTGTGATCAGGTAGATGGGGGCAGGATTCTCCACTGAGGGCTGTAAGGAGACCAAACATAGACTGGCCAATCATTTCGCTGAACACCTTCCCTCAGTCCGCCTGAACCTACCTGATCCCCCGGTTGTTAAACACTATTTCCCCTTCTCATACTGACCTTTCTGTCCTGGGCCTCCTCCATTGTCAGAGTGAGGCCAAACGCAAATTGGAGGAACAGCACCTCATATTTCACTTGGGCAGCTCACAGCCCAGTGGTATGAACATTGACCTCTCTGACTTCAAGTAACCCTTGTATTCTCTCTCACTCCATCCCTCCCCCTTCCCAGTTCTTCGAGGAGCCTATCTCCGAATACATTTTATCTCTGCTTGCTCTGATTTTACCTTCTCCCAGCTAACAATGATCTGTTGTACATTTTCCTCAATCTCCATCCTTTGTCCTGTTTTCACCTCAGACTTCCTTATCTATGTATCTCCCTCACCCCTGACTTCAGTTTGAAGGGTCTCGATCCAAAACGTCACCCATTCCTTCTATCCAGTGATGCTGCCTGTCCCACTGAGTTACTCCAGCATTTTGTATTGATCTTTAAACCAGCATCTGCAGTTCCTTCCAACAATAAACAGCTACCAATGGCCTGTTCCCTTTATCACCGTTATTTTTTTGCGCATCTTTCATCCATTTGTTCTATATCTCTCTACTTCACTGTCTATACCTCTCGTTTCCCTCTCTCCACTCTCAATCTGAAGGGTCTCGACCCAAAATGTCACCTATTCCTTTTCTCCAGAGATACTGCCTGACCCGCTGACTTACTCCAGCACCTTGTACCTGTCCACATTCTCCAGAGATGCTGCCTGACCAGCTTAGTTACTCCAACACCTTGTACCTGTCCACATTCACCAGAGATGCTGCCTGACCCACTGAGTTACTCCACCTTTTTGTGTCTACCTTAGGATAAGACAGTCACTGATAAATCCAATGGTTAATAACGTTCCTAAGAGAAACGTGGGGAAATAAGGTCCTTGCTACTGTAGGGAATGCATATGGACAGGAAGGGTTCAGAGGGTGGGGGCCAAATATGGGCATTGGGACTAGCCCAGAATGCCAACATGGTTGGTATGGAGTAGATGGGCAGAAGGGCCTGTTTCCATGCTGTATATGACTTCGTCAAGGGTGGAGATGAGTTTACAAAGAAGCTAGAAAAACCTGCAAAGGCCAGAGGAATGCACATTTAGTATTAGTACTGGTTTTTATTGTTATGTTTACTAAGATACAGTGAAAAGCTATGTTTTGTGCTACGCAAGCAGATTAAACCATTCATGAGGAAAACAAGATGTGCAGAAGAGAAAATAAAGAGGGCACCGAATATAATGCCACAGCGACAGAGAAAGTGCAGATGAAAAAAGTGCAAGGGCTGCAATGAAGTAGATTGGAAGGTAGGTCTTTTGTCCCTAGCTTACAAGAGGTGCAACCAAGTGTGTGATAACAGCAGGGAAGAAGCTTTTTCTGAATCTGGTGTGATGTGCTTTCAGCTTTTGTATCTGATGCCCGATGGGAGTAGGGAGAAGAGAGAATGACCGGGTTGTGAGTGGTACTTGTTTATATTGGCTGCTTTACCGAGGCAACGAGAAGTGTAGATAAAATCACTGTTAGCAATGTACACCGATCAGCCAAAACATTATGACCACTGACAGGTGAAGTGAATAATATTGATTATCTTGTTACAATGGCATCTGTCAAGGGGTGGGATATATTAGGCAGCAAGTGAACAGTCAGTTCTTGAAGTTGACGTGTTGGATGCAGGAGAAATGGGCAGGAGTAAAGACCCGAGTGACTTTGACAAGGGCCAAATTGTTATGGCCGGACGACTGGGTCAGAGCATCTGCGAAACAGCCAGGCTTGTGGGGTGCTCCCGGTCAGTAGTGGTGAGTACCGACCTACAGTGGTCCGAGGAGGGACAAACCACAAACCGGCAACAGGGTGTTGGGCGCCCAAAGCTCATCGATGCGCGAAGGCAGTGATGGCATCCTGATGCACTGTGGGAAGACGACAAGCCGGTGAAGGGAGTGTGATGCTCTGGGCAATGTTCTGCTGGGAAACCCTGGGTCCAGCCATTCATGGTGGACGTCATTTTGACACGTGTCACCTACCTACACATCATTGCAGACCAGGTACACCGCTTCATGGCAATGGTATTCCCTGATGGCAGTGGCATCTTTCAGCAGGATAATGCGCCCAGCAAAACTGCACACATTGTTGGGGAATGGTTTGAGGAACATGATGAAGTGTTCACGGTGTTGCCCTGGCCTCCAAATTCTCCAGATCTCAATCCGATTGAGCATCTGTGGGATGTGCCGGATCGACAAGTCCGATCCACGGCGGCTCCACCTCGCATCTTACAGGACTTGAAGGATCTGCTGCTAATGTTTTGGTGCCAGATACCACAGGACACCTTCAGGGGGCTTGTACAGTCCATGCCTCGGCAGGTCGGCGCTGTTTTGGCGGCACACGGAGGACCAACAGCATATTAGGCAGGTGGTCATAATGTTTTGGCTCATCAGTGTATATGGGCAATGCAAACCTAATAATAGCGCAAAAACTGGAGGTATCGTAATGGTCAGAAATGAGCCGAGGCTCCTGATGCTGCGGTGTGTGTGTGTGTGTGTGTGTGTGTGTGTGTGTGTGTGAACAGGGAACGTGTACAGTTCATGTTATTCCACACTCACTGCTGAGCATTTGATGTTGAGTGATTATACAGAGCACTTACCAATAACATCGAGCCGTGTTACAGGGAGGTAGTTGATACGCCATCCGTCAGCAAATTCAACTCTGAAAAGGTAGGGACCATTGTCATCCTGTGTGACGTTGTCTATAACCAGGGAACAGTGCTTGTCTCTCAGATCTCCAGACAGCCGGGTCCGATGGTGAAACTTTGTTGATTCTAGACTGGGATTCCTGGAGTGGAAGGCTACAGAAGCGTCCTTGCTCGGCCGCTCACTGTTGTACCAGATTACAATCCGATCTTTATTCCATTGAGTCGGCGGGTAAGTGTAGTGACACGGAATCCGTGCACACAAACCATTCTGCGCTGTCACATGTCCTGGATTGTCCGCAGTCCACTGTCCCGACACCTCGGCTGAGGAGAGAAGGAACAATCTTTAGTACTGTGCAGGAAGGAACTGCAGATCCTGGTTTAAACTGAAGATAGACACAAAGTGCTGGAGTAACTCAGTGGGACAGGCAGCCTCTCTAGAGAGAAGGAATGGGTGACGTTTTGGGTCGAGACCCTTCTTCAGACTGGAGTCAGAGGAGAGGGAAATGGGATACATAGACGGTGATGTGGAGAGATAGAGAACAAATAAATGACATTTTTGCAAAAAAGGAACGATGATAAAGGAAATAGACCATTATTAGCTGTTTATAGACACAAAATGTTGGAGCAACTCAGCGGGGCAGGCAGCATCTCTGGAGAAAAGGAATGGGGGACGTTTCAGGTTGTGACCTTTCAGATTGTTAGCTGTTTGCTCGGTGAGAACGAGAAGCTGGTGCACATCTTGTGCTCCCTCACCACCCCTCCATTTAGTGTGGCTCTCCCTCCTCACTGCCCCTCCCACATTGTATCACTCTCTCCTCACCACCCCTCCCACATTGTATCACTCCCTCCTCACCGTCCCTCCCACAGCACGGCACTCCCTCCTCACCGCCCCTCCCACACTGTATCACTCCCTCCCCACCGCCCCTCCCACAGCGCCACACTCCCTCCTCACTGCCCCTCCCAACAGCACGGCACTCCCTCCTCACCGCCCCTCCCGCACTGTATCACTCCCTCCTCACCACCCCTCCCACAGCACGGCACTCCCTCCTCACCGTCCCTCCCACCGCGCCACGCTCCTTCCACACTGCCTCTCCCACAGCACGGCACTCCCTCCTCACTGCCCCTCCCACAGCACGGCGCTCCCTCCTCACTGCCCCTCCCACCGCGCCACGCTCCTTCCACACCGCCCCTCCCACAGCACGGCACTCCCTCCTCACCGCATCTCCCACAGTGATGAAGAATGGGTGACGTTTCGGGTCGAAACCCTTCTACAGTCTGAAGAAAGGTCTCGACCCGAAACATCACCCATTCCTTCTCTCCAGAGATGCTGCCTGTCCCACTGAGTTACTCCAGCATTCTGTGTCTACCTTCGATTTAAACCAGCATCTGCAGTTCTTTCCTACTGAATATTCATACCACTGGGTTGTAAGCTGCCCAAGCGAAATATGAAATGCTGTTCCTCCAATTTGTGCTGGGCCTCACTCTGACAGTGGAGGAGGCCCAGAGCAGAAAGGTCAGTGTGGGAATAGGAGGGGGAGTTAAAGTGTTTGGCAACCGGGAGATCGGGTAGGTCCAAGCGGACTGAGCGAAGGTGTTCAGCGAAACGATCGTAGCGGTCCCAGCACCGAACCTTGCGGAACTCCGCTAGTCACCGACCAGTAAAAGCCCCCTCGCCAGAAAACACCTGAGTTGCTGCTGATGGTACCTTGGAGAAGGGTCAGGAGGAAGAACGATCTCCCGATCATCGTCCGATCCCAAATACCCCGTCAGTGTCCCGATCTCCTGGTCTGGAAGAGAAAGTAATTGCAGTAAAACTTCAGCGACCAATCTATCTATCTACCTATAGACTAAAACTCTCGTTTGTTTGTTTGTTTGTTGCTGAACTACAGCCAAAACGGTACACGATAGCGCAACAATTTTAGGCCCACCTTACTCACCGTTGTTCCTGTTTGTGCAAATGGAAGAAGTTTCATTGAAATCGGTGCTATATTTTAAAAGCTATTCACATTTTAAAGTTTAAATCTATATCCAAGGGAGGGAAGGGGGGAGGAGGGAGGATAAGGGGGGCTGAGGGGGATGGAAGTTGAGGGAGAGGGGAAGGGGGAGGGGGTGGAGGGAGTGGGAGGGGAGGGTAGGAGGGGTCAGGGGTGGGGGGAGGGGGGGAGAGGGGAGCGGTGTGGAGGGGAGGGGGGGGGAGAGAGGGTGCTGCACCAATACAGGAGAGGTTTGGGCCCAACTGGTGCACTAGCTCTAGTGTATTACTAAAACTCTCATCTTGTTTGTTTGTCCGTACGTACCCGAAATACAGCCAAAACGGTACACGATAGCGCAACAATTTTAAGCCCAACTTACTCACCATTGGCCTGCAGTTCAAATGGTTGCTATATTTTAAAAGTTATCCACCTTTTAAACTTTAAAAGATCACTTTTTAAACTTTCAGAAATTTGATTGGCTCCACCACCTCCCCCCATGTGGGGTCCGGCACATCCTGATTGGCTACCTCCATGTTTGACGTCACAATGGGAACCCAACGGGTCCGTGCCTGAACAGTTGGGGCCCGTTGATCTAATACTTACGTAAGATGGCCGCCGGATCCTTGCGTGCGCAGTTGGGGGAGGGTTGCCGCTCGGAGGAGGGGGGGGGGGGGGGGGCGGGACCAGTCCGAGTCACGGGAGTGGCGGCCAATGGGGGGGGGGGGGAAGTAGTGATCTCCTGCTGCTGGCCGCCGCGATGGCCGCCCGGGGCCATGGTGAGTGGCTCCCTCCCCTTTCCTCTCCCCCCTCGTCCGCCCCCGGCCCCGGGGCAGTTTTAAGGGGAGTTGAGGGGGGATGGAGTGAGTAAGTGTCGTCAGAATCTCAGCTCTCCCATGCCGGGCGATCTGACCTTGGGTCGGGGCTGGTCCAACCTTCTGCGGCTTGGAGCTTCCCGACATCGGTCTCTACCCGAGACTATGAGCTCCTCGATGTTGAAGTCTGCAGGCCGTGGTTGGAGCGTCGATCCCAGGCAAAGGATCACAGGCTCTGATGGAAAGTCCTCGGCCCCATGGTGGGGCTCAAAGTTAGTCCCGAGCAAGGCCTCCAGCTCCATGATGTTAGGCCACAGAGCGACCAGAGATACCATCTGGAAAACAATTGCATCTCCGGCATTTGAGCCCCGTATCTGAGGAAGGATGTGCTGGCTCTGGAGAGGATCCAGAGGAGGTTTACAAGAACGATCCCAGGAATGAGTGGGTTTGCATATGATGAGCGTTTGTCGGCACTGGGCCTGTGCTCGCTGGAGTTTAGAAGAATATGGGGAACATCATTGAAACTTACTGAATAGTGAAAGGCTTGGAGAGAGTGGATGGGACAGGATATTTTGAATAGTGGGAGAGGTCACAGACTCAGAATTAAAGGACGTTCTTTTATGAAGGACATGAGGAGGAATTTCTTTAATCAGAGGGTGGCGAATCTGTGGAATTCTTTGCCACAGAAGGATGTGGAGGCCAAGTCAAGGTTTAAAGGTCGTTTATTGTCACATGTACCAATTGAGGTACAATGAAATTTATATTTCCATACAGCCATACTAATAAATTAGTACGGGTGTCAGGGGTTATGGGGAGAAGGCAGGAGAATGGGGTTAGGAGTGACAGATCAGCCATGATTTAGAAACATCGAAAATAGGTGCAGGAGTAGGCCATTCGGCCCTTCGAGCCTGCACCGCCATTCAATATGATCATGGCTGATCATCCAGCTCAGTAACCTGTACCTGCCTTCTCTCCATACCCCCTGATCCCTTTAGCCACAAGGGCCACATCTAACTCCCTCTTAAATACAGCCAATGAACTGGCCTCAACTACCTTCTGTGGCAGAGAATTCCACAGACTCACCACTCTCTGTGTGAAGAAATGTTTTCTCATCTCGGTCCTAAAAGACTTCCCCCTTATCCTTAAGCTGTGACCCCTGGTTCTGGACTTCCCCAACAACGGGAACAATCTTCCCGCATCTAGCCTCTCCAACCCCTTAAGAATTTTATGTTTCAATAAGATCCCCCCTCAGTCTTCTAAATTCCAGCGAGTATAAGCCTAGTCTATCCAGTCATTCTTCATATGAAAGTCCTGCCATTCCAGGGATCAATCTGGTGAACCTTCTCTGTACTCCCTCTAAGGCTAGAATGTCTTTCCTCAGATTAGGACACCAAAACTGTACACAATACTCCAGGTGCGGTCTCACCAAGGCACTGTACAACTGCAGCAGAACCTCCCTGCTCCTATACTCAAATCCTCTTGCTAGGAATGCCAACATACCATTGGCTTTCTTCACTGACTGCTGCACCTGCACGCTTGCTTTCAATGACTGGTGCACCATGACACCCAGGTCACGTTGTATCTCCCCTTTTCCTAATTGGCCACCATTCAGGTAATACTCTGCTTTCCTGTTCTTGCCGCCAATGTGGATAACCTCACATTTATCCACATTATATTGCATCTGCCATGCATTTGCCCACTCTCCTATCTATCCAAGTCACTCTGCAGCCTCCTAGCATCCTCCTCGCAGCTAACACTGCCACCCAGCGTCGTGTCATCCGCAAACTTAGAGATATTGCATTCAATTCCCTCGTCCAAATCATTAATATATATTGTAAATAACTGGGGTCCCAGCACTGAGCCTTGCGGTACCCCACTAGTCACTGCCTGCCATTCCGAAAACCAATTCTCTATCCACCTCAACACTGAACCCCCAATACCGTATGCTTTAAGTTTGTACCCCAATCTCCTATGTGGGACCTTGTCGAAGACCTTCTGAAAGTCCAGATATAACACATCGACTGGTTCTCCCTTATCCACTCTACTAGTTACATCCTCGAAAAATTCTATAAGATTCGTCAGGCATGATTTGCCTTTCATAAATCCATGCTGACTTTGTCCGATGATTTCACCACTTTCCAAATGTGATGCTATCACATCTTTAATAACTGACTCTAGCATTTTCCCCACTACCGATGTTAGGCTAACTGGTCTACAATTCCCCGTTTTCTCTCTCCCTCCCTTTTTAAAAAGTGGGGTTACATTAGCTACCCTCCAATCCTCAGGAACTACTCCAGAATCTAAAGAGTTTTGAAAAATTATCACTAATGCATCCACTATTTCTGAGGCTACTTCCTTAAGCACTCTGGGATGCAGCCTATCTGGCCCTGGGGATTTATCGGCCTTTAATCCATTTAATTTACCTAACACCACTTCCCGACTAACCTGGATTACCCTCAGGCGGGATAGACAGAAAGGAAAAGGAGGTGGGGTAGCGTTACTGGTTAGAGAGGAGATTAAAGCAGTGGAAAGGAAGGACATTAGCTTGGAGGAAGTGGAATCGATATGGGTAGAGCTACGAAACACTAAGGGGCAGAAAACGCTAGTGGGAGTTGTGTACAGGCCACCTAACAGCAGCAGTGAGGTTGGGGATGGCATCAAGCAGGAAATTAGAAATGCGTGCACTAAAGGTGCAGCAGTTATAATGGGTGACTTCAATCTACATATAGATTGGGTGAACCAAACTGGCAGGGGTGCTGAGGAAGAGGATTTCTTGGAATGTTTGAGAGATGGTTTTCTAAACCAACATGTCGAGGAACCAACGAGAGAACAGGCCATTCTAGACTGGGTATTGAGTAATGAGGAAGGGTTAGTTAGCAGTCTTGTTGTGCGAGGCCCCTTGGGCAAGAGTGATCATAATATGGTAGAGTTCTTCACTAGGATGGAGTGACAAAGTCAATACAGAAACAAGTGTTCTGAACTTAAAGAAAGGTAACTGAGGGTATGAGGCGTGAATTGTCCAAGATAGACTGGCGATTGATGCTGAAAGGGTTGACGGTGGACATGCAATGGAAGGCATTTAAAGGTCGCATGGATGAACTACAAGAAGTGTTCATCCCAGTTTGGCAAAAGAACAAACTAGGAAAGGTAGTGCATCCGTGGCTAACAAGGGAAATCAAGGAAAGTATTAAAACAAAAGATGAAGCATACAGATTAGCCAGAAAAAGTAGCATACCAGAGGACTGGGAGAAATTCAGAGTCCAGCAGAGGAGGACAAAGGGCTTAATTAGGAAAGGGAAAATAGATTATGAGGGAAAACTGGCAAGGAACATAAAAACTGACTGCAAAAGCTTTTATAGATATGTCAAGAGAAAAAGATTAGTTAAGACAAATGTAGGTCCCTTGCAGTCGGAAACAGGTGAATTGATCATAGGGAACAAGGAGATGGCAGACCAATTGAACAAATACTTTGGTTGTGTCTTCACTAAGGAAGACATAAACCGTCTGCCGGAAATAGCGGGGGACCGGGGGTCTAATGAGATGGAGGAACTGAGGGAAATCCAGGTTAGTCGGGAAGTGGTGTTAGGTAAATTAAATGGATTAAAGGCAGATAAATCCCCAGGGCCAGATAGGCTGCATCCCAGAGTGCTTAAGGAAGTAGCCTCAGAAATAGTGGATGCATTAGCGATAATTTTTCAAAACTCTTTAGATTCTGGAGTAGTTCCTGAGGACTGGAGGGTAGCTAATGTAACCCCACTTTTTAAAAAGGGAGGGAGACAGAAAACGGGGAATTATAGACCAGTTAGCCTAACATCGATAGTGGGGGAAATGCTAGAGTCAGTTATTAAAGATGTGATAGCATCACATTTGGAAAGTGGTGAAATCATCGGACAAAGTCAGCATGGATTTACCAAAGGCAAATCATGTCTGACGAATCTTATAGAATTTTTCGAGGATGTAACTAGTAGAGTGGATAAGGGAGAACCAGTCGATGTGTTATATCTGGACTTTCAGAAGGCCTTCGACAAGGTCCCACATAGGAGATTGGTGTACAAACTTAAAGCACACGGTATTGAGGGTTCAGTGTTGAGGTGGATAGAAAATTGGTTGGCGGACAGGAAGCAAAGAGTAGGAATAAACGGGTCCTTTTCGGAATGGCAGGCAGTGACTAGTGGGGTACCGCAAGGCTCAGTGCTGGGACCCCAGTTATTTACAGTGTATATTAATGATTTGGACGAGGGAATTGAATGCAACATCTCTAAGTTTGCGGATGACACGAAGCTGGGTGGCAGTGTTAGCTACGAGGAGGATGCTAGGAGGCTGCAGAGTGACTTGGATAGATTAGGCGAGTGGGCAAATGCATGGCAGATGCAATATAATGTGGATAAATGTGAGGTTATCCACTTTGGCGGCAAGAACAGGAAAGCAGAGTATTACCTGAATGGTGACCGATTGGGAGAAGGGGAGATGCAACATGACCTGGGTGTCATGGTGCACCAGTCATTGAAAGCAAGCATGCAGGTGCAGCAGGCAGTGAAGAAAGCGAATGGTATGTTGGCATTCATAGCAAGAGGATTTGAGTTTAGGAGCAGGGAGGTTCTGCTGCAGTTGTACAGGGCCTTGGTGAGACCGCACCTGGAGTATTGTGTGCAGTTTTGGTCTCCTAACCCGAGGAAAGACGTTCTTGCCTTAGAGGGAGTACAGAGAAGGTTCACCAGATTGATCCCTGGGGTGGCGGGACTTTCATATGAGGAAAGACTGGATAGACTGGGCTTGTACTCGCTGGAATTTAGAAGACTGAGGGGGGATCTTATAGAAACATATAAAATTCTTAAGGGGTTGGAGAGGCTAGATGCGGGAACATTGTTCCCGATGTTGGGGGAGTCCAGAACCAGGGGTCACAGCTTAAGGATAAGGGGGAAGTCTTTTAGGACCGAGATGAGAAAATATTTCTTCACACAGAGAGTGGTAAGTCTGTGGAATTCTCTGCCACAGAAGGTAGTTGAGGCCAGTTCATTGGCTATATTTAAGAGGGAGTTAGATGTGCCCCTTTTTGCTAAAGAGATCAGGGGGTATGGAGAGAAGGCAGGTACAGGCTACTGAGCTGGATGATCAGCCATTATCATATTGAATGGCGGTGTAGGCTCGAAGGGCCGAATGGCCTACTCCTGCACCAATTTTCTATGTTCCTCCATCTCGTTAGACACCCGGTCCCCTGCTATTTCCGGCAGATTGTTTATGTCTTCCCTAGTGAAGATAGAACCAAAGTAGTTGTTCAATTGGTCTGCCATGTCCTTGTTCCCTATGATCAATTCACCTGTTTCCGACTGCAGGGGACCTACATTTGTCTTAACTAGTCTTTTTCTCTTCACATATCTATAAAAGCTTTTGCAGTCAGTTTTTATGTTCCCTGCCAGTTTTCTCTCATAATCTATTTTCCCTTTCCTAATTAAGCCCTTTGTCCTCCTCTGCTGGACTCTGAATTTCTCCCAGTCCTCCGGTATGATACTTTTTCTGCCTAATTTATTTTCTTCCTCTTTTGTTTTAATATTATCCTTGACTTCCCTTGTTAGCCACGGATGCACTACCTTTCCTGGTTTGTTCTTTTGCCAAACTGGGATGAACAATTGTTGTAGTTCATCCATGCAATCTTTAAATGCCTTCCATTGCATGTCCACCGTCAACCCTTTAAGTATAAATTGCCAGTCTATCTTGGACAATTCACATCTCATACCCTCAAAGTTACCTTTCTTTAAGTCCAGAACACTTGTTTCTGAATTGACTTTGTCATTCTCCATCCTAGTGAAGAACTCCACCATATTATGATCACTCTTGCCCAAGGGGCCTCGCACAACAAGACTGCTAACTAACCCTTCCTCATTACTCAATACCCAGTCTAGAATGGCCTGCTCTCTCGTTGGTTCCACGACATGTTGGTTTAGAAAACCATCTCGCAAACATTCCAAGAAATCCTCTTCCTCAGCACCCCTGCCAATTTGGTTCACCCAATCTATATGTAGATTGAAGTCACCCATTATAACTGTTGCACCTTTAGTGCACGCATTTTTAATTTCCTGTTTGATGCCATCCCCAACCTCACTACTGCTGTTAGGTGGCCTGTACACAACTCCCAGTAGCGTTTTCTGCCCCTTAGTGTTTTGCAACTCTACCCATATCGATTCCACATCCTCCAAGCTAATGCAGGGCCGTTTTTACAGCATTATGGGCCCCCGGGCAAAGCAGTGTACTGGGGCCCCTACCGTTACTCTCCCCCACCCCCCTTTCCCTACCAGCCCCCCCCTGTCGTGCCGGCTAAAAAGCACTTACCGAAAAGCACTTAGCGATGGACTTAGGGTGCTACATTGTTGCAAAAAGCACTTACAGATCGCTGTGAGAAGCACTTAGTGACCGAAAATGTTGCGAAAAAAGCACTTATTGAACCTACATTTTTAAAGTAGTATTTATTTATTGCAAGTCACTTAACATACACAGATCAGCATGGGGCCCTATGCTCATGGGCTCCCGGGCAAGTGCCCATCAGGCCCATGCGTTAAGACGGCCCTGAGCTAATGTCCTTCCTTTCCACTGCTTTAATCTCCTCTCTAACCAGCAACGCTACCCCACCTCCTTTTCCTTTCTGTCTATCCCGCCTGAATATAGAATATCCCTGGATGTTGAGCTCCCAGCCTTGGTCACCCTGGAGCCATGTCTCCGTAATCCCAACTATATCATAATCATTAATAACTATCTCCACATTTAATTCATCCACCTTATTACGTATACTCCTTGCATTGAGACACAAAGCCTTCAGGCTTGTTTTTACAACTCTCTTACCCCTTATACAATTATGTTGAAAAGTGGCCCTTTTTGATTTTTGCCCTGGATTTGTCTGCCTGCCACTTTTCACCTTGCTACCTGTTGCTTCTACCCTTATTTTACACCCCTCTGTCTCTCTGCTCCTGCTCCCATCCCCCTGCCACATTAGTTTAAATCCTCCCCGACAGCACTAGCAAACACTCCCCCTAGGACATTGGTTCCATTCCAGCTCAGGTGCAGATCGTCCTGTTTGTACTGGTCCTACCTCTCCCAGAACTGGTTCCAATGTCCTAAAAATTTGAATCCCTCCCCCTTGCACCATTTTTCAAGCCACGTATTCATCTGAAATATCCTCCTATTCCTACTCTGACTAGCACGTGGCACTGGTAGTAATCCAGAGATTATTACCTTTGAGGTCCTACATTTAAGTTTATCTCCTAGCTCTCTAAATTCACCTTGTAGGACCTCATCCCGTTTTTTACCTAAATCGTTGGTGCCAATGTGCACCACGACAACTGGCTGCTCACCCTCCCCCTCCAGAATGTCCTGCAGCCGCTCAGAGATATCCCTGACCCTTGCACCAGGGAGGCAACATACCATCCTGGAGTCTCGTTTGCGGCCGCAGAAACGCCTATCTATTCCCCTTACAATTGAATCCCCTATCACTATAGCCCTTCCACTCTTTTTCCTCCCCTCTTTTGCCGCAGAGCCACCCACGGTGCCATGAACTTGGCTGCTGCTGCCTTCCCCTGATGAGCCATCTCCCCCAACAGTATCCAAAATGGCATATCTGTTTAGGAGGGAGATGACCGCAGGGGACTCCTGCACTACCTGCCTACTGCTACGCTGGCTAGTGGCCACCCGTTTCCTTTCTGTCCGCTTATCTTTTCCCTGCGGTGTGGCCAACTCACTGTACGTGCTATCCACGACCTTCTCAGCATCGTGGATGCTCCAGAATGAGTCCAACCGCAGCTCCAACCGTTCAATGCGATCTACCAGGAGCTGCAGCTGGACACACTTCCTGCACACGTAGTCATCAGGGACACCGACAATATCCCTGATCTCCCACATGTTGCAGGATGAGCATTCCACGGGGCCGATCTCATCTGACATGTCTTACCCCCAAATTAAATCAAATCCCTCTTAATCCTTTAAACTGTATCTTTACTAAAAAGCACTGAATCCTTAACTCACTGAACCCTTAACTCACTGAACCCTTAAATCGCTGAACCCTTAAATCACTGAACCCTTAACTCACTGAACCCTTAACTCACTGAACCCTTAACTCACTGAACCCTTAACTCACTGAACCCTTAACTAAAAGTACGAACAAAAAGCAGAAATACAACCCCGGGGTTACGCCCAATCAGCTGCTTCCTCTAGTCCGCTTCCACCAATCAGCGGCTTCCTCCAGACCACTTCTTCTGAAGTGTGTGGGAACGTTTTTATCTCCAACCGTCTCCAACCGCTCCTGGGCCTCTGTGTGAACAAAGCCCCGCGCTGGGTTTTTAAACCTACCGCCCGGACGCTGCTCCAACCGTCTCCAACCGCTCCTGGGCCTCTGTGTGAACAAAGCCCCGCGCTGGGTTTTTAAACCTACCGCCCGGACGCTGCTCCAACCGCCTCCAACCGCTCCTGGGCGGTTACAAGAACGATCCCAGGAATTTAATGGGCCGAATGGCCTAATTCTGTTCCTATCACTTATGACCATATGAGCAATCTAGTTGCCTTCCGTTGGCTTTTTAAAGCTTCCCAATGGTTAGACTTCCCGCTAATCTTTGCCAAGTAACATGATGGCGCACAGTGGCGCAGCAGTAGGATTGGTGCCTCACAATGCCAGAGACCCGACTTTGATCCCGACTACAGGTGCTGTCCGTACGGAGTTTGTACGTTCTCCCTGTGACCTGCGTGGGTTTTCTCCGGGATCTCCGGTTTCATGCCACGCTCCCAAGACGTACAAAATACATTTTGACACGAACATCCACCCCAGTGACTCCTCCGCATTCCTCACTGTGATGGAAGGCAAAACAAAAGTTCAATCTCTTCCCTTGTTTGTTCTCCCGCGGTCGGGGGCCTCGAGCCTTCCATTGATGGGACGATCTTGGCTCCTGTAGCCGGTGGCGTTTGGGCCCTCCGTATCGGGGCGATCAAGCTCCTGCATCGGGGGGGAATCTCAGCTCAACCTACGCCGAGCGACCTGACCTTCTGCGGCTTGGAGCTTCCCGACATCGGTCTCTACCCGAGACTACGAGCTCTTCGATGTTGAAATCCACAGGCTGTTGCAGCGTCGATCCCAGGCAAGAGATGGCAGGCTCTGATGGTAAGTCCACCGCCCCGTGGTGGGGCTCAAAGTCGATCCCGAGCAAGGCCTCCAGCTCCATGATGTTAGGCCGCAGAGCGACTGGAGATACGATATGATATTGAGCCCCGTATCTGAGGAAGGGTGTGCTGGCTCTGGAGAGGGTTCAGAGGAGGTTTACAAGAACGATCCCAGGAATGAGTGGGTTAGCATATGATGAGCCTTTGTCGGCACTGGGCCTGTACTCACTGGAGTTTAGAAAAATGAGGGGAACATCATTGAAACTTACTGAATAGTGAAAGGCTTGGAGAGAGTGGATGTGGAGAGGATATTTCGAATAGTGGGAGAGGTCATAGCCTCAGAATTAAAGGACGTTCTTTTATGAATAGACAATAGACAATAGGTGCAGGAGTAGGCCATTCGGCCCCTCGAGCCAGCACCAACATTCAATGTGATCATGGCTGATCATTCTCAATCAGTACCCCGTTCCTGCCTTCTCCCCATACCCCCTGACTCCACTATCCTTACGAGCTCTATCTAGCTCTCTCTTGAATGCATTCAGAGAATTGGCCTCCACTGCCTTGGGGCAAAGAATTCCACAGATTTACAACTCTCTGACTGAAAAAGTTTTTCCTCATCTCCGGTCTAAATGGTCTACCCCTTATTTTTAAACTGTGGCCATGAGGAGGAATTTCTATAGTCAGAGGGTGGCGAATCTGGAATTCTTTGCCACAGAAGGCCAAGTCAAGGTTTCAAGGTCAGTTTATTGTCACATGTACCAATTGAGGTACAATGAAATTTGAATTACCATACAGCCATACAAAAACATTAGTACGGATATCAGGGGTTATGGGGAGAAGGCAAGAGAATGGAGTTAGGAGTGACAGATCAGCCATGATTTAATGGGCCGAATGGCCTAATTCTGCTCCTATCACATGACCTTATGAGCAACAGTTTGCCTTCCGTTGGTTTTTTAAAGCATCCCAATGGTTAGACTTCCCGCTAATCTTTGCCAAGTAACATGATGGCGCACAGTGGCGCAACGGGAGAGTTGCTGCCTCACAGCGCCAAGACCCGACTTCGATCCTGAGTACAGGTGCTGTCTGTACGGAGTTTGCACGGTCTCCCTGTGACCTGTGTGGGTTTTCTCCGGGATCTCCGGTTTCATTCCACACTCCAAAGTCGTAGGTTAATTAGGCTTCAGTAAAAAAAAAAAATTTGTCCCAAGTGTGTGTAAGATAGCTTTGGTCAGTGGTCGGCACGGATTCAGTGGGCCGATGGGCCTGTTTCCACGCTGTATCTCTAAACTAAACACAGAACTTGTGTGTGAACGGGCGATCGCTGGTCGGCACGGACTCGGTGGGCTGAAGGTCCTGTTTCCACGCGGTATCTCTAAACTAGAAAACTAAACTCAACTGGCATCAACGGCTACTGGTCTGCCATGTGGTTACGTTCCACAAGGTGCCCAGTACATGAATTAGGGAATGTGTCTGAGGAACAGCCTGGGCCTCTAAGCTGATCATTACTAATGTGGAAGTAAGAGACTATTCATATAGAGGTTGATGAGGGGTCGTGTGGGTTTGTGGAACTAGCTGCCGGAGGAAGTAGTTGAGGCAAGTACAATAGCAACATTCAGTTTACTTTATGTTCAGTTTACTTTAGTTCAGTTAAGAGATACAGCACGAAAACAGGCCCTTCAGCCCACCGAGTCCATGCCGACCGATGACCCGTTCACACTCCAGTTCTATGCTTATTATATACAGCGCGGAAACAGGCCCACCGAGTCCATGTTGACCATTGATCTCCCGTTCACCCTCTAGTTCTACGTTTAGTTTGGCGATACAGCATGGAAACAGTCCCTTCGGCCCACCGAGTCCACGCTGACTATCGCTCACCCATTCACACACTAGTTCTGTGTTTAGTTTAGAGATACAGCGTGGAAACAGGTCCTTCGGCCCAACAAGTCCGCACCGACCAGCGATCCCCGCATACTAACACTACCCTACACACGCTAGGGTCTATTTATAATTAGACCAAGCCAATTAACCTACAAACCTGGAGTGTGGGTGGAAACCGGAGATCCCGGAGAAAACCCACGCAGGTCACGGGGACAACGTACAAACTCCATACAGATAGCACCCATAGTCAGGATCGAACCCGGGTCTCTGGCGCTGTGAGGCAGCAGCTTTACCGCGGTGCCACCGTGCTGCTTAAAAGACACTTGCGCATGAACGTGGAGAGGAAAGGTTTAGTGGGATAGGGGCCAAATGCAGGAAAAAGTGACTAGTTTGGATGGGGGTTCCTGGTCAGCATGGACGAGATGGGCCGAAAGGCCTGTTTCCTTGCTATATGACTCTATGAGGTTGCCAAAATTCCTGCCCCCCCCCCTTCACCAGAAAACATTGTGAAGAGTTTTAGGCCCCATATCTGAGGGAGGATGTGCTGGCATTGGAGAGGGTCCAGAGGAAGTTTACGAGAACGATCCTGCGGAATGAGTGGGCTCACGTATGATGAGCGTTTGACGGCACTGGGCCTGCACTCGCTGGAGCTGCGAAGGATCAGGGGGGACCTCATTGAAACGTACCGAATAGTGAAAGTCCTGGAGAGAGTGGATGTGGAGAGGATGTTTCCACTAGTGGGAGAGGTCAGAGCCTCAGAATTAAAGGACGTTCCTTTTAGGAAGGAGATGAGGAGGAATTTCTGTAGCCAGAGGGTGGTGAATCTGTGGCATTCTTTGCCACAGAAGGCTGTGGAGGCCAAGTCAGTGAATAATTTTAGTGGGACAGTGTCAGACCAGAGGGCACTGCCTGAGAATAAAAGGAAGTACCTTTAGGAAGGTATTTATTTCACAAAATGCTGGAGTAACTCAGCAGGTCAGGCAGCATCTCAGGAGAGAAGGAATGGGTGACGTTTCGGGTCGAGACCCTTCTTCAGACTGATGTCAGGGGGGCGGGACAAAGGAAGGATATAGGAGGAGGCAGGAAGATAGAGGCAGAACTGGCAAGGGGGAGGGGAAGAGAGGGACAGAGGAACTATCAGCCACATCTGCTTTCTTGGAACCTTACACTACCTTTAGGAAGGAGTGGGCGGATGCATGGTAGATGCAGTTTAATGTGGATAAATGTGAGGTTATCCACTTTGGTGGTAAGAACAGGAAGGCAGATTATTATCTGAACAGTGTCAAGTTATGAAAAGGGGAAGTACAAAGAGATCTGGGTGTCCTTGTTCATTAGTCACTGAAAGTAAGCATGCAGGTGCAGCAGGCAGTGAAGAAAGCTAATGGGATGTTCGCCTTCATGACAAGAGGATTTGAGTATAGAAGCAAAGAGGCCCTGCAGTTGTACAGGGCCCTAGTGAGTCCGTACCTGGAGTACGGTGTGCACTTTTGGTCTCCAAATTTGACGAAGGACATTCTTGCTATTGAAGTGCAGCGAAGGTTCACTAGGTTAATTCCCGGAATGGCGGGACTGTCGTATCTCGAAAGACTGGAGCGACTGGGCTTGTATACACTGGAATTTAGAAGGATGAGAGGGGATCTTATTGAACAATATAAAATTATTAAGGGATTGGACACGCTCGAGGCAGGAAACATGTTCCCGGTGTTGGGAGAGACCAGAACCAGGGGCCACCATTTAAGAATAAGGGGTAGGCCATTTAGAATGGAAATGAGGAAAAACTTTTTCAGTCAGAGAGTTGTAAATCTGTGGAATTCTCTGCCGCAGAAGGCAGTGGAGGCCAATTCTCTGGATGCTTTCAAGAGTTAGATAGAGCTCTTAATGATAGCAGAGACAGGGGGTATGGGGAGAAGGCAGGAGAATGGGGTGGAGAGGGAAAGATAGATCAGCCACGATTGAATGGCGGAGTGGACTAAATCTGCTCTTGTATCTCATGAACTTGGGAAAAGCTGCCTGAGCCTCTGAGTTCCATCAGCACATGGAGTGTCGATGCAGAATCCAGCATCTGTAGCCTTTTGTGTCTCTAGTGGGAGAAAGTATAATTTGCAAATTTTCAGCTGATATGGAAATTTGTGACGTTGTGGTTTGCAAGGCAGGTGGTGTAAAGTTGCAGCAGGATAAAGGTCATGGAGGGGATCAATATACAGGTAGACTGGGAAATTCAAGTTGGTGCTGAATACCAAGAGAAGGCATTTGTAGAGTGTCTTTGAGATGGCTTCTCAGAGCAGCTTGTAATCGAGCATTCCAAGCAATTTGGTTTGGGATTGGTATTTGGGTAGCACAGTGGAGCAGTGGTAGAGCTGATGCCTCACAGCGCCAGAGACCCGGGTTCGATCCTGACTATGGGTGCTGTCTGTACGGAGTTTGTACGTTCTCCCTGTGCTCCGGTTTCCTCCCACACTCCAAAGAGTTGTGTGCGGGGATCGCTGGTCAGAGCGGACTCGGTGGTCCGAAGGGCCTGTATGCCCTTTGTATCTCTAAACTCAACATAGAACTAGTGTGTGAATGGGCGATCGATGGTCGGCGCAGACTCAGTGGGCCGAAGGGCCTGTTTCCACTCTGTATCTCTAAAACTAAAACTAAGAACTAAAACTATTGTGTAACGAACCAGATTTGATCAGGGTGGTTCTTGGTTCTTGGTCCTCCAAAATATTCCAAATGAAATTTAAACTGGTGGGTGATTATGGTAAAAGAACTGTTCGGAGGTAGTGACCATAAAATGATTAAATGCTGAGGCTTTATAACATGCTGGTCAGATCGCATATGGAGTTTTGGGAGCTGTTTGGGGCCCTATATATGACGAGGGATGTACTGGAGAGGGTCCAGAGGTTTATGAGAATGATTGCTTTAACATATGATGAGCATATGTCGGCACAGGGCCTGTATTCGCTGGAGTTTAGAAGAATAAGGGGGAACCTCATTGAAACGTACCGAATAGTGAAAGGCTTGGATAGAGTGGGAGAGTCTAGGACCAGAGGGCACAGCCTCAGAATTAGACGTTCCTTTACGAAGGAGATGAGGAGGAATTTCTTTAGCCAGAGGGTGGTGAATCTGTGGGAGAAGGCAGGAGAATGGGGTTAGGAGGGAGAGAAGATCAGCCATGATTGAATGGCAGAGTGGACTTGATGGGCCGAATGGCCTAATTCTGCTCCTCTCACTTATGACTGTAAATATCACCAACAGCTGCATCAGCTACATTGAAGCTGTGGTCAATAAAGCACACTCATGTCTCATCTTACCCAAAAGATGAAGGAAGTTGGGCATTTCTCCAGTGACTCACAGCAACCTCTCCACATGAACTGTGAAAGAACACTGTTGGGTTGCATCACACCTTGGTTTGGCAGCAGCTCTGCCCAAGGCCACAAGAAATTACTGACAGCTTAGTTTAGAGATACGGTGCGGAAACAGGCTCCCTCGGCCCACCGAGTCCACGCTGACAAACGATCCCCGCACACTAGCACTATCCGACACCAACTAGGGACAATTTACAATTTTGGCAAGCCGATTAGCCTAGAAACCTGCACGTCTTTGGAATGTGGGAGGAAACCAGAAGAAACCCAAACAGGTCAAGAGCCCAGATTCAAGAATGTTTTATTGTCACATGTCCCAGATAGTACAATGAAATTCTTCCTTGCAGCAGCACAAAACAATATGTAAACAGGCAAACTCTGTACAGACAAACACCCGCAATCAGGATCGAACCCGGGTCTCTGGCGCTGTGAGGCAGCAACTCTACTGTTGCACCACCATGCCCCCAACGTGGATATCACCCACTCCATCACACAAAGCAGTCTCCCCACTCCACTCCCCGAAGGGCCCGTTAGAAAGCATTTTATCAGGATGCATCGCAGCTTGGTTGGGGAACAGTTCCATCCACGCAGCAACAGGCTCTTCGGCCCACCACGTCCATGCCAGCCCTTTTTTGGCCCATCTATTGGTATAGTTGTACAATTACCACGTGTACCAGGATTCAGTGTTTGCCTGCAGCCCAGGCAAGTCGTACCATATAAGGTCATAAGTGATAGGAGCAGAATTAGGCCATTCGGCCCATCAAGTCTACACCGCCATTCAATCATGACTGATCTATTTCTCCCTCCTAACCCCATTCTCCTGCCTACTCCCCATAACCTCTGACATCCATACTAATCAAGAATCCATCCATCTCTGCCTTAAATACATCCACTGACTTTGCCTTCTCAGATTCATCACGCTCTGACTAAAGATATTCCTCCTCATCTCCTTCCAACTGAATAATCCTACCACAACCAGAGAGCAGTGCTGAGCTACTAACTACCTCTTTGATGACCCTCGGACTGTCCTTGATCAGACTTTGCTGGCTTTACCTTGCACTAAACGTTATTCCCTAATCATGTATCTGTACACTGTAAATGGAACAATTGTAATCATGTGTAGGAAGGAACTGCAGATGCTGGTTTAAACGGTAGATAGACACAAAATGCTGCGTAACTCAGCGGGGACAGGCAGCATCTCTGGATAGAAGGAATGGGTGACATTAAGGATTGAGACCCTTCTTCTTTCCAGAGTTGCTGCCTGTCCCACTGAGTTATTCCAGCATTTTGTGTCTATCATCGATTGTAATCATGTGTTGTCTTTCCACTGACTGGTTAGAAACATAGAAAATAGGTGCAGGAGTAGGCCATTCGGCCCTTCGAGCCTGCACCGCCATTCAATATGATCATGGCTGATCATCCAACTCAGTATCCCGTACCTGCCTTCTCTCCATACCCACTGATCCCCTTAGCCACAAGGGCCACATCTAACTCCCTCTTAAATATAGCCAATGAACTGGCCTCAACTATCTCTGTGGCAGAGAATTCCACAGATTCACCACTCTGTGTGAAAAAAAACGTTCTCATCTCGGTCCTAAAAGACTTCCCCCTTATCCTTAAACTGTGACCCCTTGTGCTGGACTTCCCCAACATTGGGAACAATCTTCCTGCATCTAGCCTGTCCAACCCCTTAAGAATTTTGTAAGTTTATATAAGATCCCCCCTCAATCTTCTAAATTCCAGCGAGTACAAGCCGAGTCTATCTAGTCTTTCTTCATATGAAAGTCCTGCCGTCCCAGGAATCAACCTGGTGAACCTTCTCTGTACTCCTTCTATGGCAAGAATGTCTTTCCTCAGATTAGGAGACCAAAACTGTACGCAATACTCCAGGCGTGGTCTCACCAATGCCCTGTACAACTGCAGCAGAACTTCCCTAATCCCATACTCAAATCCCCTCGCTGGGGATGAATGCCAACATACCATTCACTTTCTTCACTGCCTGCTGCACCTGCATGCCTACTTTCAATGACTGGTGTACCACGACACCCAGGTCTCGTTGCATCTCCACTTTTCGTAATCGGCAACCATTCAGATAATAGTCTGCTTTCCTGTTCTTGCCACGAAAGTGGATAACCTCACATTTATCCACATTATACTGCATCTGCCATGCATTTGCCCACTCACCTAACCTATCCCAGTCACCTTGCAGCCTCCTAGCATCCTCCTCACAGCTAACAATGCCCCCCAGCTTCGTGTCATCTGCAAACTTGGAGATGTTGCATTCAATTCCCTCGTTCAAATCATTAATATATATTGTAAATAACTGGGGTCCCAGCACTGAGCCTTGCGGTACCCCACTAGTCACTGCCTGCCATCTGAAAAGGGCCCGTTTATTCCTACTCTTTGCTTCCTGTCTGCCAGCCAGTTCTCTATCCACATCAATACTGAACCCACAATACCATGTGCTTTAAGTTTGCATACTAATCTCTTATGTGGGACCTTGTCGAAAGCCTTCTGGAAGTCCAGATATAACACATCCACTGGTTCTCCCTTATCCACTCTACTAGTTACATCCTCGAAAAATTCTATAAGATTCGTCAGACATGATTTACCTTTCATAAATCCATGCTGACTTTGTCCAATGATTTCACCACTTTCCAAATGTGCTGCTATCCCATCATTAATAACTGACTCTAGCATTTCCCCCACTACCGATGTTAGACTAACTGGTCTGTAATTCCCCGTTTTCGCTCTCCCTCCCTTTTTGAAAAGTGGGGTTACATTAGCTACCCTCAATCCTCAGGAACTACTCTAAAGAACTTTGAAAAATTATCACTAATGCATCCACTATTTCTGGGGCTACCTCCTTCAGCACTCTGGGATGCAGCCTCTCTGGCCCTGGGGATTTATCGGCCTTTAATCCATTCAATTTACCTATTCCTAATCTCCCTTGTTAGCCACGGATGCACTACCTTCCCTGATTTATTCTTTTGCCAAACTGGGATGAACAATTGTTGTAGTTCATCCATGCGGTCTTTAAATGCCTTCCATTGCATATCCACCGTCAACCCTTTAAGAATCAATTGCCAGTCTATCTTGGCCAATTCACGTCTCATGCCCTCAAAGTTACCTTTCTTTAAGTTCAGAACCGTTGTTTCTGAATTAACTAAGTCACTCTCCATCCTAATGAAGAACTCAACCATATTATGGTCACTCTTGCCCAAGGGGCCACGCACATCAAGACTGCTAACTAACCCTTCCTCATTACTCAATACCCAGTCTAGAATAGCCTGCTCTCTCGTTGGTTCCTCTACATGTTGGTTTAGAAAACTATCCCGTATACATTCCAAGAAATCCTCTTCCTCAGCACCTCTGCCAATTTGATTCACCCAATCTATATGTAGATTGAAGTCACCCATTATAACTGTTTTACCTTTGTTGCATGCATTTCTAATTTCCTGTTTGATGCCATCCCCAACTCTACTACTACTGTTAGGTGGCCTGTACACAACTCCCACTAGCGTTTTCTGCCCCTTAGTGTTTCGCAGCTCAACCCATATCGATTCCGCATCCTGCAAGCTAATGTCCTTCCTTTCTATTGCATTAATCTCCTCTCTAACCAGCAACGCTACCCCACCACCTTTTCCTTTCTGTCTATCCCTCCTGAATATTGAATATCCCTGGATGTTCAGCTCCCAGCCTTGGTCACCCTGGAGCCATGTCTCCGTAATCCCAACTATATCATATTCATTAATAACTATCTGCATATTCAACTCATCCACCTTATTGCAAATGCTCCTTGCATTGAGACACAAAGTGTTTTTACAACACTCTTACCCCTTATACAATTATGTTGAAAAGTGGCCCTTTTTCATTTTTGCCCTGGATTTGTCTGCCTGCCACTTTTACTTTTCACCTTGCTACCTATTGCTTCTACCCTCATTTTACACCCATCTGTCTCTCTGCTCATGCTCCCATCCCCCAGCCATATTAGTTTAAATCCTCCCCGACAGCACGAAGGCTGAATGGCCCCCTCCTGCACCTATTTTCTGTGTTTCTCACTCTTAAATCTTGCTGCTCTACAGCACTTCCCAGGGCCCTGCCATTCACTGATCCAGGGCACAAGCCTGGCCAGATGTTTCAGAGCATTTTGGAAAAAGTTCCCATTTTGGGAACATAAATTATCTCTATAACTCTTCCCTCGACTGTTATATAGGACTGTGGATAGGCTGCATTTGAAGTGTTGGTTGTCATTCTGGTCACCCCATTACAGGAAGGATGTGGTGGCTATGGAGAGGTTCCACCAATACCCCTGGGAGCCGCTCCAGGAATCCTCTACTCACTGGGTCAAAAAAACCAACGTCCCCACATCACCCTTAAACTTTGGAGATGTACCAGAATGCGGGTTGGATTAGACGGTATTGGCTGTCATGAAGGTTTGGACAAACCTGGATTGTTTTCTCTGGGTCGTCGTGGCTGAGTGGAGACCAGACAGAAGTAAATAAAATGATGAGAGGCATTGATAGGATTAGAACTTTTTCCACAGGGTGAAAATGTCAAAGACGAGGGAGAATAGTTTTAATATGAAACCAGCGCCTTATAAAGCCTCAGCATTACATTATTTGTTTTATCTTCTAGTCTGAAAAATAATGCTAACCTTGCATTTGTGTTCCTTACTAGCGAATGAAACTGCAAGTTAATCTTTTGGGAATCCTGCACCAGCATTCCCAACACCCAATTCAGATTTATTGATCCTCTATTTAGAAAATAGTCTAAACGTTTATTCCTTCTACCAAAGTGCATGACCGTACACTTTGCTGCGCTATATTCCATCTGCCACTTCTTTCCCCAAGCTGCCAACTTGCCCAAGTCCTTCTGCAAAGTCCCTGCTTCCTCAATACTACCTGCCCCTACACCTATCTTCATATTATCGCCAAACTTGGCCACAATGCATCAATTCCAGCATACCGATCACATACAACATGGAAAGTAGTGGACTCAACACTGGCCCCTGTGGAACACCACTCGTCACCGGCAGCCAACCAGAAAACGCATCCTTTATTCACACTCTTTGCCTTCTGACAGTCTGCCCACCGTTATTCCATGTTAGTACCTTGCCTCTAATACCACAGGCTCTTATCTAATTGAGCAGCCTCACTTGCAGCACCTTATCAGAGGCCTTCTGAAAATCCAAGTTAACAACATCCTCTGACTCGCCTTTATCTGTCCTGCTTGTTGCTTCCTCAAAGAATTCCAACAGATTTGTCGGGCAAAATCACCCCTGAACAAAAGGATGTTGATTTTGGTCTATTTTATGACATGCAGCCGAGTACCCTGAAAGCTTATCCTTAATAATAATGGACTCTAAAATCTTAGAGATCACTGATGTCAGGCTAAAATTTCCTTTCTATTGGACTCGATCCCTTCTTAAACGGTGGTTCCTAAAAGCTTTCCAAACCTCTAACTTCCCGCCAACCTTTGCCATATTGTATGCCTTCACATTTGCTTTGATGCTGTCTTTGAGGAGCGGTGTGCGGAGAAACCATCATCTATCCCCTTTCACTGCCTTTCCCATCCAAACCTCCATCAACCACCTCACTATCCTCAGTCCGAGTCACAATGAATTTTGGGAACTGACCAAGGGGAACACCTTTTCCTTCAATGATTCCTGTCACTGAAAGGTGGGCTGGGGTGTCCGGCATTCGAACTGTGCACGTCCAAAATCCCCCACTCTCCTAGTCCACCTCCATCTACACACCCTCTCTTCAGGCCACTCCTTCCCCCTCTCTGGGACATTCCAATTCTCCTTTCACTCCCCCACCCAGGGAACACAGACTGTGGACAGTGAGGGACACTGGTGTTAGTGGGAGATATCCGGGTGTATCTCAGTCCCCAGGGAACACTGACTGTGGACAGTGAGGGACACTGTGGGTCAGTGGGGAATATCTGGATTTATCTCTGTCTTCAGGGAACACTAACAATTATTCGTCTCAGCCAAGTTATTTTACTCATAATGACTAGCTGAGGCCTAAGCACTGACCCCTCTTGTCCCCGAGTCATCACAGCGCCTTACAAATGTCTTCTGTAATCCAACTACACACCATCTCACAACATTGTTGCAACACAGCTTGGTTTGGGATTAGCTCTGCCCAAGACAGCAAGAAATTGCAGAGTTGTGGATGTTGCCAAGTCTGTTACGCAGACCCGATTCCCCACCATTGGCTCCATCTGCACTTCACACTGCCTCGGGAAAACAGCCAACATAATCAAGGACCTTTCCCACCCCGGTTATTGCTGCCTTACAGCGCCAGAGCCCTGGCTTCCATCCTGACTGCAGGTGCTGTCTGCATGGAGCTGCATCAGTCTGTAAAGGTCGGGAAGTTGGGGGAGGACGACCATTGGCTGAAAGTAAGTACCTGTTAATAGTGGTAGAAACGGCAGTTTAAAAAGAGCGCCAATAGGGCACTGTTAATCAGTCTGTAAAGGTCGGGAAGTTGGAGAGAGGACCACCATTGGCTGTAAGTGAGTGGGAATTACAGTGTAATAAGTCAGTCAGAAGAGAATACGTGGATTGGTTGATCATTTAAGTGTGAAGTCTGGTAAATTGGACAATCAGGCAATTTAATTGGTGATATTAGCAAGACTTGCAAAAGGGTGCAGCCCAGTGAGGGAAGTGCCCTGTGAGAAAAGTGCGAGTCTTTGGCTGCGATAAAAGTGCGAGTCTTTGTCTGCGATAAAAGTGCGAGTCTTTGTCTGCGAGTCTTCGGCGAGGAGGCTGAGGTGAGGAGGTTACAATTGTTTTAAGCCAGACACAAGGTAATGGCGGAAAAGTTGGTGCAGTGTGTTTCCTGCAGGATGTGGGAAGATAGGGACGTCGCTGGAGCTTCTGGGAACTACACCTGCAAGAACTGTGTCCAGGTGCAGCTCCTGAAGGGATGTGTGGTGAAGTTGGAGAGGCAGTTGGATGACCTCAGGGCCATCTGGGAATGCGAGAGTTTCCTCGACAGGACCTATTGTGAGGCTGTCACGCCAAGGGTCCAGGTCGAGCGAAGGTGGGAGACTGTTTCAGGGGGGAGTGGACGAGGACTACAGGAGACCCCAGTGGCTGTGCCTATTGCAAATAGGTATACCCTCTTGGGAACTGTCGGGGCAGAAGACGGTTCCAGTCCGAGTGGCGGACCTGTTGGCAAGGATATTCGACAGGGGAGACCGAAGTCAGGAAGAGCAGTAGTGGTCGGTGACTCCATCGTCCGAGGGACGGACAGAAGATTCTGTGGCAGCAGGAGGGACTTGAGGATGGTCTGTTGCCTCCCTGGTGCCAGGGTTCAACACATCACAGACCGGCTTCAGAAAATCCTAGTGAGGGAAGGCGATCAACCTGAAGTCGTTGTGCATGTGGGCACGAATTACGTCGGGCGGAAGAGGAAGGAGGTGCTACAGCGGGAGTATAGAGAGTTGGGAAAAACGCTGAGAAGTAGGACGTCGAAGGTGGTTATCTCTGGACTGCTACCGGTACCTCGTGCTGGTGAGGCCAGGAACAGAGAGATAGAGGGTATGAATATATGGCTGAGGGGCTGGTGCAGAGAGCAGGGATTTAGATTTCTGGACCACTGGGATCTCTTCTGGGCTAGGGGTGACTTGTACAAAAGGGACGGGTTACATCTTAACAGCAGGGGGACAAACATTCTGGCAGGCAGGTTTGCTAGTGCGACACCTGTGGCTTTAAACTAAGTAGTGGGGGGGAGGGGTTGACAAATTGTGAATATGAAGATGAGGTAAAAAAAAGGGAATACAGGAGATATTGCAAATGACTCTCGGAAGAAGGGGAACAGAAGTTCTAGAGGGGAAAAGAAATTAAGGGCAGGGCCAATTGTGACCGATATGAGAGGGGAGGTAAATACAGAAGTTAAAGTGTTGTACTTAAATGCATGTAGTATAAAAAATAAAGTGGATGAGCTTGAGGCTCAGTTAGTCATGGGCAAGTATGATGTTGTAGGGATCACTGAGACATGGCTACAAGAGGACCAGGGCTGGGAACTGAATATTCAGGGGTACACAACGTATAGAAAAGACAGACAGGAGGGCAGAGGGGGTGGGGTTGCTCTGATGGTAAGGAATGATATTCATTCCCTTGCAAGGGGTGACATAGAATCAGGAGATGTTGAATCAGTATGGATAGAAATGAGAAATTGTAAGGGTAAAAAGACCCTAATGGGAGTTATCTATAGGCCCCCAAACAGTAGCCTCGACATAGGGTGCAAGTTGAATCAGGAGATAAAATTGGCGTGTCAAAAATGTAATGCTACAGTGGTTATGGGAGATTTCAACATGCAGGTGGACTGGGAAAATCAGGTTGGAAATGGACCCCAGGAAAGAGAGTTTGTGGAGTGCCTTCGAGATGGATTCTTAGAACAGCTTGTACTGGAGCCTACCAGGGAGAAGGCAATTCTGGATTTAGTGATGTGTAATGATCCTGATCTGATAAGGGGACTAGAGGTAAAAGAGCCATTAGGAGGCAGTGATCACAACATGATAAGTTTTACTCTGCAAATGGAAAGGCAGAAAGGAAAATCGGAAGTGTCGGTATTACAGTATAGCAAAGGGGATTACAGAGGCATGAGGCGGGAGCTGGCCAAAATTGACTGGAAGGAGGCCCTAGCAGGGAAGACGGTAGAACAGCAATGGCAGGTATTCCTGGGAATAATGCAGAGGTTGCAGGATCAATTTATTCCAAAGGGGCGGAAAGAGGGGAGTAAAAGACACCTGTGGCTGACAAGGGAAGTCAGGGACAGCATAAAAATTAAGGAGAGGAAGTATAACATAGCAAAGAAGAGTGGGAAGACAGAGGATTGGGACTCTTTTAAAGAGCAACAAAGGTTAACTAAAAAGGCAATACAGGGAGAAAAGATGAGGTACGAGGGTAAACTAGCCAATAATATAAAGGAGGATAGCAAAAGTTTTTTTAGGTACGTGAAGAGAAAAAAAATAGTCAAGGCAAATGTGGGTCCCTTGAAGACAGAAACAGGGGAATTTATTATGGGGAACAAAGAAATGGCAGACGAGTTAAACCGTTACTTTGGATCTGTCTTCACTGAGGAAGATACACACAATCTCCCAAATGTTCTAGGGGCCGGAGAACCTAGGGTGATGGAGGAACTGAAGGAAATCCACATTAGGCAGGAAATGGTTTTGGGTAGACTGATGGGACTGAAGGCTGATAAATCCCCAGGGCCTGATGGTCTGCATCCCAGGGTACTTAAGGAGGTGGCTCTAGAAATAGTGGAAGCATTGGAGATCATTTTTCAATGTTCTATAGATTCAGGATCAGTTCCTGTGGATTGGAGGATAGCAAATGTTATTCCACTTTTTAAGAAAGGAGGGAGAGAGAAAACGGGTAATTATAGACCAGTTAGTCTGACATCAGTGGTGGGGAAGATGCTGGAGTCAATTATAAAAGACGAAATAGCTGAGCATTTGGATAGCAGTAACGGGATCATTCCGAGTCAGCATGGATTTACGAAGGGGAAATCATGCTTGACAAATCTACTGGAATTTTTTGAGGATGTAACTAGGAAAATTGACAGGGGAGAGTCAGTGGATGTGGTGTACCTCGACTTTCAGAAAGCCTTCGACAAGGTCCCACATAGGAGATTAGTGGGCAAAATTAGGGCACATGGTATTGGGGATAGGGTACTGACATGGATAGAAAATTGGTTGACAGACAGAAAGCAAAGAGTGGGGATAAATGGGTCCCTTTCGGAATGGGAGGCAGTGACCAGTGGGGTACCGCAAGGTTCGGTGCTGGGACCCCAGCTATTTACGATATACATTAATGACTTAGACGAAGGGATTAAAAGTACCATTAGCAAATTTGCAGATGATACTAAGCTGGGGGGTAGTGTGAATTGTGAGGAAGATGCAATAAGGCTGCAGGGTGACTTGGACAGGTTGTGTGAGTGGGCGGATACATGGCAGATGCAGTTTAATGTAGATAAGTGTGAGGTTATTCACTTTGGAAGTAAGAATAGAAAGGCAGATTATTATCTGAATGGTGTCAAGTTAGGAGGAGGGGGAGTTCAACGAGATCTGGGTGTCCTAGTGCATCAGTCAATGAAAGGAAGCATGCAGGTACAGCAGGCAGTGAAGAAAGCCAATGGAATGTTGGCCTTCGTAACAAGAGGAGTTGAGTATAGGAGCAAAGAGGTCCTTCTACAGTTGTACCGGGCCCTGGTGAGACCGCACCTGGAGTACTGTGTGCAGTTTTGGTCTCCAAATTTGAGGAAGGATATTCTTGCTATGGAGGGCATGCAGCGTAGGTTCACTAGGTTAATTCCCGGAATGGCGGGACTGTCGTATGTTGAAAGGCTGGAGCGATTGGGCTTGTATACACTGGAATTTAGAAGGATGAGGGGGGATCTTATTGAAACATATAAGATAATTAGGGGATTGGACACATTAGAGGCAGGAAACATGTTCCCAATGTTGGGGGAGTCCAGAACAAGGGGCCACAGTTTAAGAATAAGGGGTAGGCCATTTAGAACGGAGATGAGGAAGAACTTTTTCAGTCAGAGAGTGGTGAAGGTGTGGAATTCTCTGCCTCAGAAGGCAGTGGAGGCCAGTTCGTTGGATGCTTTCAAGAGAGAGCTGGATAGAGCTCTTAAGGATAGTGGAGTGAGGGGGTATGGGGAGAAGGCAGGAACGGGGTACTGATTGAGAGTGATCAGCCATGATCGCATTGAATGGCGGTGCTGGCTCGAAGGGCTGAATGGCCTACTCCTGCACCTATTGTCTATTGTCTATTGTAAGTTGTCCCTGTGAGCCAGTGTGCTTTCCCCAGCCGCTCTGGTTTCCTCCCACTTTCCAAATACTTATAGGTTTGTTGGTTAATTTGGCTTCAGCAAATATTGTAAATTGTCCCTAGTGTGTTGGATAGTGCTAGTGGTTACTGGTCTGCGTGGACTCGGAGAGCCAACGGGCTTGTTTCCACACTGTATATCTAAATTAAACCCCATGTGGAGACATAAACAACTGTAGATGCTGGTTCACAAAAAAGGCACAAAGTGTTGGAGTAACTTAGCGGGTGAGGCAGTATTTCTGGAGTGGTTCTCTCAACCAACCTCAATCCAAGGGGAATTGTTGTCCACTGCAGAACAAACTTGACTACTGTCCTCTCCAAAAGCTGGCTGCAAGGACAGGCGATAACGTATGAGGGGGCTTGGTACCTGAGGACGTGTCTCCCACTGGAACGGAAGACGGTTCCTGGGTAGATTCTCCAGTTGATGATCCCTGGGTCTGTTCCCCTGTGGAGATCTTGGGATCTGGAATGAAGGAACAGAGAGACGGTAGTGCGGCAACACCGCAACATGGCATCAAACGTCGAGATGTGTACAGCAATTCAAGGAGTGCCAATGTGGAGATATCAGCATCATCTGATATCCCGTCACCCACTCTCCATCAAAAACGTTCTTCACTCCACGTGCCCCCTCCCACTCCCCTTTAGAGTCAGGGTGAATTTCAGGGATTGACCATAGAGCACAGAAACAGAAATGGGACTAACTATCTGTTAGTCCCATTTGTCCACATGTTGCCCATATTCCGATAAACGTTATTATCCATGCACATGTCCAAGTGGCTTTGACATTTTGTTATTGTATCTGCCTCAACTATCTTCTCCGGCAGTTTGTTCCATACATCCACCACACTAAATGAAATGTTTGCCCATCATGCTCCTGTTAAATCTTTCCCCTCTTATCTTAAATTGATGTCCTGTGGTTCTTGCTTCCCCAACTCTGGATAAAAGGTGCTGTGCTACATACTCAAACTCAACTGCAACAAATCTGAAATCATCATCATTGGTCCAAAAACGCTCACCAAATCCACCCAAAACTTCATCCTCAATATTGATGGTCTCCCAGTATCCACCTCCCCTCACATCCGAAATCTTGGAATCATCTTTGATCAAACCCTCTCCTTCGACAAACACATCAAACACATCACAAAGACAGCCTTCTTCCACCTCAAAAACATTGCCCGTCTCCGTCCATCCCTCTCCTTCACAGCTGCAGAAACCCTCATCCACGCCTTCATCACCTCCTGTCTGGACTACTGCAACAGCCTCCTCTATGGCTCACCCTCAAAAATCATCAGTAAACTTCAATACATTCAAAACTCCGCTGCCCGTCTACTCACCCACTCCCCGATCCGTGACCATATCACCCCCGTCCTTTACAAACTCCACTGGCTCCCCATCCCCCAGAGAATCCAATACAAAATCCTCCTCATGACCTACAAAGCCCTCCATAACCTGGCCCCATCCTACCTGACTGACCTCCTCCACAGGCACACTCCCACCTGCACCCTCCGCTCTGCTGCTGCCAATCTCCTGTCCCCCCCCATCCGGACCAAACTCAGATCCTGGGGGGACAGGGCTTTCTCCATCGCTGCTCCCACCCTATGGAACTCACTACCCCAAACCGTCAGAGACTCCTCCTCACTCACCACATTCAAAACATCACTGAAGTCTCACCTCTTCAGCACTGCCTTCAACCACTGAAGGTCACCTCACCTTCTGTCTCCTTTCTCTGTTCGTTTACTTATTTATCTATTTATTCACTTCTCTATGTTCTAGAAATCCCTGTAAAGCGTCTTTGAGTGTTTGAAAAGCGCTATATAAATGTAATGCATTATTATTATTATTATAGTTACACCCTATCAATTCCCATCATAGCCTAAAGCCTTCTTTACCACCCTATCTACTCATGACTCCACTTTCAGGTAACTCTATCATTCACTCTAGGTCCTGTCCAGTTTGACTTCCCAAAATGCAACCATGTAACGACCAAGGGGAAGAACCTTCCCTTTTATGAGCCAGGAAATGAGCCTCACCTGGTGTTTCAGTGAGAGCGCATTTTGACAACAAAGATTACAGCTCCATAGTTTAAAAGAGTTGTGAATAGGTCTGTCTGGACCTTGGGGGAAGTATTAAATTGGTGCAGGGTCCATTACAGCATTATTAGGCAGGAATTAGGGAGACTGAAATGGGGGCTGCTGTTGTTATGCAAGTCCAAATCTGACGTGGGAGTTTCGCTGGGAAATGTCCATGTTCTCCGGAAATGCTGCTTGACCTGCTGAGTTAGTCCAGCACTTTGTGTCTTTTGTAACTGTGTGGAGATGATAAAATTGGTGAAGGTGCGGATGGTGAGGAAGGTTGTCAAAGTATTCAGCGGGATGTAGATTTGCAGCATGTAGATGTTATTAACTTTATTTATATGCTATAACTGTAATTCTTTTTTGTGCATAATCTGCAGGCATTGCCACTTTCATTTCACTGCACATCGTGTATGTGTATGTGACAAATAAATTTGACTTGACTTGACTTGACTTGAAATGTAGAAATGTGCAAACGGCAGATGCAGTTTAATCCAAGTAAGCGTGAGGTGTTGCCCTTTGGAAGGCCATATTTCAGGAGAAATTATGGAGTTAATCGCGAGATCCTTGAGACCATTGATGTGCAGAGGGGGTTTGGGGTCCAAGTCCATAACAACCTGAAAGTGGCAATGATCAAAAGGCATATGGTACGCTTGCCTTCATCGGTCAGGGCATTGAGTATCAGAGGTAGTGGTTATCAAGGAGTCTTTTGTTTAGGCAAGTGGACATGCAAAGAATGGAGGGATATGGATTACGTGCAGGCAGGGGAGATATGTTTAACGGCACGGATATTGTGGGACAATGGGCCTGTTCCTTTGTTTCATGCTCCCCACCACTAATACCTGAGCTTGCAGACCCTGCTGGGTCACTGGTCAATCCTTGACTTGAGTCTCCACTCGTTGCTCCCTGGGGTTCCTGAGTTGTGTCTGACGGTGGATCTGGAAGAAGAGAATGGAGGCGGGAGAGGGAGGGTGAGAGATTAAAACAGAATGATCAGCTCATCAGGTGGGAAGTCGGCTGCAGACAAAGAGTCCGTGCAAACACCAAAAAATACCAACTCTCACAGGTCACACGTCTCGCCTTCAACATTGCATCCTCCTCGAACACGATCTACGCCTCGCTCCCTTGTGAAGCCAGGCTTTTGCAGAGTGCTCTCACACTCTCTTCCAGACTCTCTCTCTCGCCGACTCTCCCTCTCTCGCCGACTCTCCCTCTCTCTCGCCAACTCTCTCTCTCTCTCGCCGACTCTCTCTCTCGCCGACTCTCTCTCCCCGACTCTCTCTCTCTCTCTCCCTCCCTAACTCTCTCTCCCTCCCTGACTCCCTCTCCCTCCCTGACTCTCTCTCCCTCCCTGACCCCCTCTCTCTCTCCCTGATTCTCTCTCTCCCTGATTCTCTCTCTCCCTGACTCTCTCTCTCCCCGACTCTCTTTCTCCTTGACTCTCTCTCTCCCTGACTCTCTCTCTCTTTCTGACTCTTGCCCTCTCTCTGACTCGCTCTGGCTCTCACTCTCTCTCTCTCTGACTCTCTCTCTGTGACTCTTTCTCTCTCTCACTGTGACTCTCTCTGACTCCAGTATTCAGCCCCTGCCCCTATGGGTCAGTCTGTCTTCAAAATACATTCTCCTCAAGCTCTCCACTTACTTTCCACTTCATCCTCAATCTCATGTTCATAAATTCATGTCAGAGGAACAGAATGAGGCAATTCGGCCCATCGACTACTCCGCCATTTAGTCATGGCTGATACTGTATATCGTTCCCTATCAAACCTTCTCCTCGAAACCTTTGACCAACTTCGTAATCAAAAACTCTCAATCTCCACATTAAAAATATCATCGTCTTGGAGATACCAATGTCCACAGCCTTCTGTGGCAATGAATTCAACAGATTCACCACCCTCTGGCGAGATAAATCCTCCTCAGCTCGTATCTAAAGGTATGTCTCTTTTTTCTGACGCTGTGCCCATTGGCCCTATACTGTTTCAATACTGGAAACAACCTCTCCACATCCACTCTATCTAGGCCTCTCATTATAGTGTAAGTTTTGATGTGATCTCCCCCTCATCTTTCTAAACTCCAGCGAGTACAGGCCCGATCTCCAATCACACATTCCCTCCTTACCGCCCGTTTATTTCTTCTACACTTACACGTTTCACACATTTCTACTTGCCCTTTCTCCTCCTCTCTCGACCCTCCGCCCCTCACTCTCCATCTCTACCCTCTCCGCAATGCTCCAACTCCACTCTCCCTAGGGTATTCTCCTCCCCCCACTCCAGTCCCCCTCCTCCCCCACCCCACTCTCTCTGCTCCTCCACTCCAGACCCTCTCTTCTCATGTTACCCTCCCCAACTTGTCCCCCACTGCTCCAATGATCCCTCCATCGATACCTGAGCTTGTATCGGTTTCTGGGGCGGTGGACAAATCCTCCCGGGGTTCGGGTGTTGTTTCCTGGGGTTCCTCAGTTGGTACGGAGGCTGGATCTGTAATATAGTGTGGACAGACAGTGGGTGTAGTGGGGAAATAATCCAGCAGCTCTGTGGGATGGAAGGAGACCGAAGTGCGTGGCCAACATCAGTCTCTGGTGACCCCAACGATTATCCATCCCTCTCCTGCATCCCCTCTCCCTCCACTCCTTCATTCCATCCATTACTCAATGCAATCTGTCCATCATTATCCCTCTGACTTCATGGCCCTTCCCCTTGCCTTCTCACCCCTCTCTCCCCCCCCCCCCTCCATAGCCGTCTCTCTACCTCGCCCCCCTTGCCCACCAGCCTCTCTCCCCCGTCGCTCCCTTCTCTTTTCCCCCTCTTCTCATCGTACCCGGGGAAGGGGAGGTGTGGTGAGGGGATGACTGATTCCAGTGGGGGGGTGGGAGGTTGGGCGGGGGGTGGGTGTTCCCCCAGCTGAGGAGGTAAGGTAGGACTCGATCATGGTTGGAGGTGGGGGAAAGAAGCAACAGATCACATCCCCTTGATAACATATGATTAGTGTTTGTCGGCACTGGGCCTGCACTCGCTGGATTTAGAAGGATGACAGGGGACCTCATTGAAACTTGCCAAATAGTGAAAGGACTGGATGGAGTGAATGCAGAGGATGATTCCACAAGTGGGAGAATCTGGGACCAGAGGCCATAGCCTCCGAACAAAAGCAGATGAGGAGGCATTTCTTTAGCCAGATGGTGGTGAATCTGTGGACTTCATTGCCACAGAACGCTGTGGGGACCATGTCAATGGATATTTTTTAGATTCTTGATTAGTATGGGTGTCAGGGGTTATGAGAAGGCAGGAGAATGGGGTTGAGAGGGATAGATAGATTAAATGGTAGAATAGACTTGATGAGCCGAATGGCCTAATTCTGCTCCTAGAACTTCTGAGCTTGGTCACAGGGGGGAGTGGGACTAGTGACAAGGTGGGGGCAATGTCCTCTGGGTCTTGCTTCCCCAACCCGAGATAAACGATGTTGTGCATTTATCCTGACGTTTATACCCCATATGAGATCATCCCTCAGCCTCTTGCGCTCCAAGGAATAAATTCCTAGCCAGTCCAACGTTTCCTTATCGCTCAGGCCATTGTTCCTTGCAACATCCTCGTAAATCATCTCTGCACTCTTTCCAGCTTAAGAACATCTTTCCTATAATAGGATGACCAAAACTGAACACACACTCCACATGTGACCTCACCAACATGACATCCCAACTTACCAATGACATCACGTTACCTCACAATGGTAACACGACATCTCCCAACTTATGTATTCAGTACCTTTACTGATGAAGGCCAATGTACCAAAAGCCACCTTTGCCACCCTGTCGATCTGTAATGTCACCCTCAGGGAACTGTGCTCATGAACAAGGACCAGGGGCCACAGTCTTAGAATAAACGGGAGGCCATTTAAAACTGAGGTGAGAAGGAACTTTTACACCCAGTGAATTTGTGGAATTCCCTGCCACAGAGGGCAGTGGAGGCCAAATCTGGATGGACTTAAGATAGAGATAGAGCTCTAGGGGCTAGTGGAATCAAGGGATACGAAGAAGGCAGGCACGGGTTATTGATTGTGGATTGTGGATGATCAGCCATGATCACAATGAATGGCTGGTTCGAAGGGCCGAATGGTCCCCTCCTGCACCTATTTTCTATGTTTCTAACTCCTAAATCTTGCTGGTCTACGGCACTTCCCAGGGCCCTGCCATTCACTGATACAGGGCCACAAGCCTGGCCAGATGTTTCAGAGCATTTTGGAAAAAGTTCCCATTTTGGGAACATAAATTATCCCTATACCTCTTCCCTCGACTGTCCAGCGACCACGACAGCTCTTTCAGGTGATGCAGAGATTCACTTGCACCTCCTTCAACATCATCTACTGCACCCGCTGTTCTAGGAATATTGATTCATCTAACTTCAAGTCACACTTGCGTTCCCTCTCTGCCCGTCCCTCCCTCACCCTCGTCACTTTACTAGTTTCACTGTCGTGCTGCTTAGTTTCACTGTTGGTATCCACTTATTATCACCTTCTCCACAGCCAACAAGGGACCATTGTGGGCTCCATTGTTGCTTGATACACGTTGATGGCTTTGATTTGATCTTACCCTACCTTTTATTCACTTGTTCTTTGTATATTTTCATATCTCTAGCTCCCCGCTCACCTGACTCTGAAGAAGGGTCTCGACCTGATACGTCACCTATTCCTTTTCTCCAGAGAAGCTGTCGAATCTGCTGTTACTCAAACATTTTTTGTCTATCTTCCATAATTTTTTGTAGAGTTATGAATAACAATGGGTCTGGCCCTTGGGGGAAGGTATTAAGTTTGGGTAAGGCACATTCAAGCATTATTAGGCAGGAGCGAGTGAGAGTAAACTGGGAGCAGCTGTTTTTGGGTAACTCCACCTCTGACGTGTAGGTGTTCTGCAGGCACGTGTGCTGGGACCTTTATTTTTTGTGATATAAAAGGTGCACTTTGGGGGCTTGAATATAAGGGGAAATTATACAGTTAATCGCAAGAGGAATATTGATGTACTTCTTGAGGTCCAAATCCGTAAAAACATGAAAGTGGCAACACGTAGATACGGTGATAAGAAGGTGTAGTCTTGAGGTCCAAATCCACACAACCTCAGAGTGGCAACACAAGTAGATACAGTGATAAAGAAGGCATACGGTATGCTTGGCTTCATCGGTCGGGGCATTGACTATAAGAGCCAGGAATTTATGTTGCAGTTATATAGGACTATGGACAGGCTGCATTTGAAGTGTTGTTTGTCATTCTGGTCACCCCATTACAGGAAGGATGTGGTGGCTATGGAGAGGTTCCACCAATACCCCTGGGAGCTGCTCCAGGCACCCTCTACTCACTGGGTCAAAAAAAACAACTTGTCCCCACATCACCCTTAAACTTTGCTCCTTTCATATTAAAACCATGCTCCCTCAGCTTTGACATTTCCACCCAGTGGAGATGTACCAGAATGTGGGTTGGATTAGACGGTATTGGCTGTCATGAAGGTTTGGACAAACCTGGATTGTTTTCTCTGGGTCGTCGTGGCTGTGTGGAGACCAAATAAAATTATGAGGGGCATTGATAGGGTTAGAAATTTTACCCCAGGGTGAAAATGTCAAAGACGAGGGAGAATAGCTTTAATATAAAACCAGCGCCTTATAAAGCCTCAGCATTACATCATTTGTTTTATCTTCTAGTCTGATAAATAATGCTAACCTTGCATTTGTGTTCCTTACTAGCGAATGAAACTGCAAGTTAATCTTTTGGGAATCCTGCACCAGCATTCCCAACACCCAATTCAGATTTATTGATCCTCTATTTAGAAAATAGTCTAAACGTTTATTCCTTCTACCAAAGTGCATGACCGTACACTTTGCTGTGCTGTATTCCATCTGCCACTTCTTTCCCCAAGCTGCCAACTTGCCCAAGTCCTTCTGCAAAGTCCCTGCTTCCTCATTACTACCTGCCCCTACACCTATCTTCATATTATCGCCAAACGTGGCCACAATGCATCAATTCCAGCACACCGATCTTTAACATACAACATGGAAAGTAGTGGACTCAACACTGGCCCCTGTGGAACACCACTCGTCACCGGCAGCCAACCAGAAAGCACATCCTTTATTCACACTCTTTGCCTTCTGACAGTCTGCCCACCGTTATTCCATGTTAGTACCTTGCCTCTAATACCACAGGCTCTTATCTAGTTGAGCAGCCTCACTTGCAGCACCTTCAGAGGCCTTCTGAAAATCCAAGTTAACAACATCCTCTCACTCGTCCTGCTTGTTGCTTCCTCAAAGAATTCCAACAGATTTGTCGGGCAATATCACCCCTGAACAAAACGATGTTGATTTTGGTCTATTTTATGACATGCGGCCGAGTACACTGAAAGCTTATCCTTAATAATAATGGACTCTAAAATCTTAGAGATCACTGAAGTCAGACTAAAATTTCCTTTCTATTGCCTCAATCCCTTCTTAAATGGTGGTTCCTAAAAGCTTTCCAAACCTCTAGCTTCCCGCCAACCTTTGCCATATTGTATGCCTTCACATTTGCTTTGATGCTGTCTTTGAGGAGCGGTGTGCGGAGAAACCATCATCTATCCCCTTTCACAGCCTTTCCCATCCAAACCTCCATAAACCACCTCACTCTCCTCAGTCCGAGTCACGATGAATTTTGGGAACTGACCAAGGGGAACACCGTTTCCATCAATGATTCCTGTCACTGAAAGGTGGGCTGGGGTGTCCGGCATTCGAACTGTGCACGTCCAAAATCCCCCACTCTCCTAGTCCACCTCCATCTACACACCCTCTCTTCAGGCCACTCCTTCCCCCTCTCTGGGACATTCCAATTCTCCTTTCACTCCCCCACCCAGGGAACACAGACTGTGGACAGTGAGGGACACTGGTGTTACTGGGTGATATCTGGGTGTATCTCAGTCCCCAGGGAACACTTACTGTGGACAGTGAGGGACACTGTGGGTCAGTGGGGAATATCTGGGTTTATCTCTGTCCTCAGGGAACACTAACAATTATTCGTCTCAGCCAAGTTATTTTACTCATAATGACTAGCTGAGGACTAAGCACTGACTCCTCTTGTCCCCGAGTCATCACAGCGCCTTACAAATGTCTTCTGTAATCCAACTACACACCATCTCACAACATTGTTGCATCACAGCTTGGTTTGGGAGCAGCTCTGCCCAAGACAGCAAGAAATTGCAGAGTTGTGGATGTGCCAAGTCTGTTACGCAGACCCGATTACCCACCATTGGCTCCATCTGCACTTCACACTGCCTCGGGAAAACAGCCAACATAATCAAGGACCTTTCCCACCCCGGTTATTGCTGCCTTACAGCGCCAGAGCCCTGGCTTCCATCCTGACTGCAGGTGCTGTCTGCATGGAGTTGGTAAGTTCTCCCTGTGAGCCAGTGTGCTTTCCCCAGCCGCTCCGGTTTCCTCCCACTTTCCAAATACTTATAGGTTTGTTGGTTAATTTGGCTTCAGCAAATACTGTAAATTATCCCTAGTGTGTTGGATATAGTGCTAGTGGTTACTGGTCACCGTAGATTCGGAGAGCCAAAGAGCTTGTTTCCACACTGTATATCTAAATTAAATCCCATGTGGAGACATAATGAACTGCAGATGCTGGTTCACAAAAAAAGACATAGTGTTGGAGTAACTTAGCGGGTGAGGCAGTATTTCTGGAGTGGTTCCCTCAACCAACCTCAATCCAAGGGGAATTGTTGTCCACTGCAGACCAAACTACTGTCCTCTCCAAAAGCTGGCTGCAAGGACAGGCGATAACGTATGAGGGGGCTTGGTACCTGAGGACGTGTCTCCCACTGGAACGGAAGACGGTTCCTGGGTAGATTCTCCAGTTGATGATCCCTGGGTCTGTTCCCCTGTGGAGATCTTGGGATCTGGAATGAAGGAACAGAGAGACGGTAGTGCGGCAACACCGCAACATGGCATCAAACTTCGAGATGTGTACAGCAATTCAAGGAGTGCCAATGTGGAGATATCAGCATCATCTGATATCCCGTCACCCACTCTCCATCAAAAACGTTCTTCACTCCACGTGCCCCCTCCAACTACCCTTTAGAGTCAGGGTGAATTTCAGGGATTGACCATAGAGCACAGAAACAGGTCCATCGGCCCACCTCGTTCATGCCGACTTATCTGTTAGTCCCATTTGTCCACATGTTGCCCATATTCCGGTAAAACGTTATTATCCATGCACATGTCCAAGTGACTTTGACATTTTGTTATTGTATCTGCCTCAACTATCTTCTCCGGCAGTTTGTTCCATACATCCACCACACTAAATGAAATGGTTGCCCATCATGCTCCTATTAAATCTTTCCCCTCTTATCTTAAATTTATGTCCTGCGGTTCTTGCTTCCCCAACTCTGGATAAAAGGTGCTGTGCATTCACCCTATCAATTCCCGTCATAACCTAAAGCCTTCTTTACCACCCTATCTACTCGTGACTCCACTTTCGGGGAACTCTATCGTTCACTCTGTCGGTCCTGTCCAGTTTGACTTCCCAAAATGCAACCATGTAACGACCAAGGGGAAGAACCTTCCCTTTTATGAGCCAGGAAATGAGCCTCCCCTGGTGTTTCAGTGAGAGCATTTTGGCAACAAAGATTACAGCTCCATAGTTTTAAGAGAGTTATGAATAGGTCTGTCTGGACCTTGGGGGAAGTATTAAATTGGTGCAGGGTCCATTACAGCATTATTAGGCAGGAACTTGGGAGACTAAAATGGGGGCCGCTGTTGTTATGCAAGTCCAAATCTGACGTGGGAGTTTCGCTGGGAAATGTCAATGTTCTCTGGAGATGCTGCTTGACCTGCTGAGTTAGTCCAGCACTTTATGTCTTTTGCAAATGTGTGGAGATGATAAAATTGGTGAAGGTGCAGATGGTGAGGAAGGTTGTCAAAGTATTCAGCGGGATGTAGATTTGCGGGATGTAGATGTAGAAATGGGCAGAGAAATGGCAAAGTAAGTGTGAGGTGTTGCACTTTGGAAGGCCATATTTCAGGAGAAAATATGGAGTTAATAGCGAGACCCTTGATGTGCAGAGGGGGTTTGGAGTCCAAGTCCATAACAACCTGAAAGTGGCAATGATCAGAAGGCATATGGTATGCTTGCCTTCATCGGTCAGGGCATTGAGTATCAGAGGTAGTGGCTATGAAGGAGTCTTTTGTTTAGGCAAGTGGACATGCAATGAATGGAGGGATATGGATTACGTGCAGGCAGAGGAGATATGTTTAACGGCGCGGATATTGTGGGACAATGGGCCTGTTCCTGTGCTTCATGCTCCCCACCACTAATACCTGAGCTTGCAGACCCTGCTGGGTCACTGGTCAATCCTTGACTTGTCTCCACTCATTGCTCCCTGGGGTTCCTGAGTTGTGCCCGACGGTGGATCTGGAAGAAGAGAATGGAGGCGGGAGAGGGAGGGTGAGAGATTAAAACAGAATGATCAGCTCATCAGGTGGGAAGTCGGCTGCAGACAAAGAGACCGTGCAAACACCAAAAAATACCAACTCTCACAGGTCACACGTCTCGCCTTCAACATTGCATCCTCCTCGAACACGATCTACGCCTCGCTCCCTTTGCAGAGTGCTCTCACATTGTCTGCCAGACCCTCTCTCGCCAACTCTCTCTCCCCCCGACTCTCACTCTCTCCCTCCCTGACTCTCTCTCCCTCCCTCTCTCCCTCCCTCCCTGACTCTCTCTCCCTCCCTGACTCCCTCTCTCCCTCCCTGACTCTCTCTCTCCCTGACCCTCTCTCCCTGACCCTCTCTCCCTGACTCTCACTCTCCCTGATTCTCTCTCCCTCTCCCTGAATCTCTCTCTCTCCCTGACTCTCTTTCTCCGACTCTCTTTCTCCCTGACTCTCTCTCTCCCAGACTCTCTCTCTCTTCCTGACTCTTGCTCTCTCTCTGGCTCTCTCTTTCTTTGTGACTCTTTCTCTCTCTCACTGTGACTCTCTCTCTCTGACTCCAGCATTCAACCCCCTGCCCCTGTGGGTCAGTCTGTCTTCAAAATACATTCTCCTCAAGCTCTCCACTTACTTTCCACTTCATCCTCAATCTCATGTTCATAAATTCATGTTAGAGGAACAGAATGAGGCAATTCGGCCCATCGACTACTCCGCCATTTAGTCATGGCTGATACTGTGTATCGTTCCCTGTCAACTCTACTCTCCTTCTCCTCGAAACCATTGTCCATCTTCGTAATCAAAAACTGTTAATCTCCACTTTAAAAATACCATCGTTTTGGAGATACCAATGTCCACAGTCTTCAGTGGCAATGAATTCAACAGATTCACCCCCCTATGGCGAGATAAATCCTCCTCGGCTCGTATCTAAAGGTATGTCTCTTTATTCTGAGGCTGTGCCCATCGGCCCTATACTGTTTCAATACTGGAAACAACCTCTCCACATCCACTCTATCTGGGCCTCTCATTATAGGGTAAGTTTTGATGTGATCATCTTTCATTATGGGGTAAGTTTTGATGTGATCCCTCATCTTTCGAAACTCCAGCGAGTACAGGCCCGGTCTCCAATCACCCATTCCCTCCTTACCGCCCGTTTATTTCTTCTACACTTACTCGTTTCACACATTTCTACTTGCCCTTTCTCCTCCTCTCTCCACGCCCCTCCGCCCCTCACTCTGAATAACTACCCTCTCCGCAATGCTCCAACTCCACTCTCCCTAGGGTATTCTCCTCCCCCCACTCCAGTCCCCCTCCTCCCCCACCCCACTCTCTCTGCTCCTCCACTCCAGACCCTCTCTTCTCATGTTACCCTCCCCAACTTGTCCCCCACTGCTCCAATGATCCCTCCATCTATACCTGTGCTTGTATCGGTTTCTGGGGCGGTGGACAAATCCTCCCGGGGTTCGGGTGTTGTTTCCTGGGGTTCCTCAGTTGGTACGGAGGCTGGATCTGTAATAAAGTGTGGACAGACTGGGTGTAGTGCGGAAATAATCCAGCAGCTCTGTGGGATGGAAGGAGACCGAAGTGCGTGGCCAACACCAGTCTCTGGTGACCCCAACGATTATCCATCCCTCTCCTGCATCCCCTCTCCCTCCACTCCTTCAATCCATCCATTACTCAATGCAATCTGTCCATCATTATCCCTCTGACTTCATGGCCCTTCCCCTTTCCTTCTCACCCCTCCTCCCCCCCCCCCCCCCATAGCCGTCTCTCTACCTCACCCCCCTTGCCCACCAGCCTCTCTCCCCCTTCGCTCCCTTCTCTTTTCCCCCTCTTCTCATCGTACCCGGGGAGGGGAGGTGTGGTGAGGGGATGACTGATTCCAGTGGGGGAACAGCTGGGTCCCGGGGTGGGACGTTGGGCGGGTGTTCCCCCAGCGGAGGGGGTAAGGTAGGACTCGATCATGGTTGGAGGTGGGGGAAAGAAGCAACAGATCACATCCCCATGATAACATATGATTAGTGTTTGTCGGCACTGGGCCTGCACTCGCTGGATTTAGAAGGATGACAGGGGACCTCATTGAAACTTGCCAAATAGTGAAAGGACTGGATTGAGTGAATGCAGAGGATGATTCCACAAGTGGGAGAATCTGGGACCAGAGGCCGTAGCCTCCGAACAAAAGCAGATGAGGAGGCATTTCTTTAGCCAGATGGTGGTGAATCTGTGGACTTCATTGCCACAGAACGCTGTGGGGACCATGTCAATGGATATTTTTTAGATTCTTGATTAGTATGGGTGTCAGGGGTTATGAGAAGGCAGGAGAATGGGGTTGAGAGGGATAGATAGATTGAATGGTAGAATAGACTTGATGAGCCGAATGGCCTAATTCTGCTCCTAGAACTTCTGAGCTTGGTCACAGGGGGGAGTGGGACTAGTGACAAGGTGGGGGCAATGTCCTCTGGGTCTTGCTTCCCCAACCCGAGATAAACGATGTTGTGCATTTATCCTGACGTTTATACCCCATATGAGATCATCCCTCAGCCTCTTGCGCTCCAAGGAATAAATTCCTAGCCAGTCCAACGTTTCCTTATAGCTCAGGCCATTGTTCCTTGCAACATCCTCGTAAATCATCTCTGCACTCTTTCCAGCTTAAGAACATCTTTCATATAATAGGATGACCAAAACTGATCACACACTCAACATGTGACCTCACCAACATGACATCCCAACTTACCAATGACATCACGTTACCTCACAATGGTAACACGACATCTCCCAACTTATGTATTCAGTACCTTTACTGATGAAGGCCAATGTACCAAAAGCCACCTTTGCCACCCTGTCGATCTGTAATGTCACCCTCAGGGAACTGTGCTCATGAACAAGGACCAGGGGCCACAGTCTTAGAATAAAGGGGAGGCCATTTAAAACTGAGGTGAGAAGGAACTTTTACACCCAGTGAATTTGTGGAATTCCCTGCCAGAGGGCAGTGGAGGCCAAATCACTGGATGGACTTAAGATAGAGATAGAGCTCTAGGGGCTAGTGGAATCAAGGGATACGGAGAAGGCAGGCACGGGTTATTGATTGTGGATTGTGGATGATCAGCCATGATCACAATGAATGGCTGGTTCGAAGGGCCGAATGGTCCCCTCCTGCACCTATTTTCTATGTTTCTAACTCCTAAATCCTAAGGCACTTCCCAGGGCCCTGCCATTCACTGATACAGGGCACAAGCCTGGCCAGATGTTTCAGAGCATTTTGGAAAAAGTTCCCATTTTGGGAACATAAATTATCCCTATATCTCTTCCCTCGACTGTCCAGCGACCACGACAGCTCTTTCAGGTGATGCAGAGATTCACTTGCACCTCCTTCAACATCATCTACTGCACCCGCTGTTCTAGGAATATTGATTAATCTAACTTCAAGTCACACTTGCGTTCCCTCTCTGCCCGTCCCTCCCTCACCCTCGTCACTTTACTAGTTTCACTGTCGTGCTGCTTAGTTTCACTGTTGGTATCCACTTATTATCACCTTCTCCACAGCCAACAAGGGACCATTGTGGGCTCCATTGTTGCTTGATACACGTTGATGGCTTTGATTTGATCTTACCCTACCTTTTATTCACTTGTTCTTTGTATATTTTCATATCTCTAGCTCCCCGCTCACCTGACTCTGAAGAAGGGTCTCGACCTGATACGTCACCTATTCCTTTTCTCCAGAGAAGCTGTCGAATCTGCTGTTACTCAAACATTTTTTGTCTATCTTCCATAATTTTTTGTAGAGTTATGAATAACAATGGGTCTGGCCCTTGGGGGAAGGTATTAAGTTTGGGTAAGGCACATTCAAGCATTATTAGGCAGGAGCGAGTGAGAGTAAACTGGGAGCAGCTGTTTTTGGGTAACTCCACCTCTGACGTGTAGGTGTTCTGCAGGCACGTGTGCTGGGACCTTTATTTTTTGTGATATAAAAGGTGCACTTTGGGGGCTTGAATATAAGGGGAAATTATACAGTTAATCGCAAGAGGAATATTGATGTACTTCTTGAGGTCCAAATCCGTAAAAACATGAAAGTGGCAACACGTAGATACGGTGATAAGAAGGTGTAGTCTTGAGGTCCAAATCCACACAACCTCAGAGTGGCAACACAAGTAGATACAGTGATAAAGAAGGCATACGGTATGCTTGGCTTCATCGGTCGGGGCATTGACTATAAGAGCCAGGAATTTATGTTGCAGTTATATAGGACTATGGACAGGCTGCATTTGAAGTGTTGTTTGTCATTCTGGTCACCCCATTACAGGAAGGATGTGGTGGCTATGGAGAGGTTCCACCAATACCCCTGGGAGCTGCTCCAGGCACCCTCTACTCACTGGGTCAAAAAAAACAACTTGTCCCCACATCACCCTTAAACTTTGCTCCTTTCATATTAAAACCATGCTCCCTCAGCTTTGACATTTCCACCCAGTGGAGATGTACCAGAATGTGGGTTGGATTAGACGGTATTGGCTGTCATGAAGGTTTGGACAAACCTGGATTGTTTTCTCTGGGTCGTCGTGGCTGTGTGGAGACCAAATAAAATTATGAGGGGCATTGATAGGGTTAGAAATTTTACCCCAGGGTGAAAATGTCAAAGACGAGGGAGAATAGCTTTAATATAAAACCAGCGCCTTATAAAGCCTCAGCATTACATCATTTGTTTTATCTTCTAGTCTGATAAATAATGCTAACCTTGCATTTGTGTTCCTTACTAGCGAATGAAACTGCAAGTTAATCTTTTGGGAATCCTGCACCAGCATTCCCAACACCCAATTCAGATTTATTGATCCTCTATTTAGAAAATAGTCTAAACGTTTATTCCTTCTACCAAAGTGCATGACCGTACACTTTGCTGTGCTGTATTCCATCTGCCACTTCTTTCCCCAAGCTGCCAACTTGCCCAAGTCCTTCTGCAAAGTCCCTGCTTCCTCATTACTACCTGCCCCTACACCTATCTTCATATTATCGCCAAACGTGGCCACAATGCATCAATTCCAGCACACCGATCTTTAACATACAACATGGAAAGTAGTGGACTCAACACTGGCCCCTGTGGAACACCACTCGTCACCGGCAGCCAACCAGAAAGCACATCCTTTATTCACACTCTTTGCCTTCTGACAGTCTGCCCACCGTTATTCCATGTTAGTACCTTGCCTCTAATACCACAGGCTCTTATCTAGTTGAGCAGCCTCACTTGCAGCACCTTCAGAGGCCTTCTGAAAATCCAAGTTAACAACATCCTCTCACTCGTCCTGCTTGTTGCTTCCTCAAAGAATTCCAACAGATTTGTCGGGCAATATCACCCCTGAACAAAACGATGTTGATTTTGGTCTATTTTATGACATGCGGCCGAGTACACTGAAAGCTTATCCTTAATAATAATGGACTCTAAAATCTTAGAGATCACTGAAGTCAGACTAAAATTTCCTTTCTATTGCCTCAATCCCTTCTTAAATGGTGGTTCCTAAAAGCTTTCCAAACCTCTAGCTTCCCGCCAACCTTTGCCATATTGTATGCCTTCACATTTGCTTTGATGCTGTCTTTGAGGAGCGGTGTGCGGAGAAACCATCATCTATCCCCTTTCACAGCCTTTCCCATCCAAACCTCCATAAACCACCTCACTCTCCTCAGTCCGAGTCACGATGAATTTTGGGAACTGACCAAGGGGAACACCGTTTCCATCAATGATTCCTGTCACTGAAAGGTGGGCTGGGGTGTCCGGCATTCGAACTGTGCACGTCCAAAATCCCCCACTCTCCTAGTCCACCTCCATCTACACACCCTCTCTTCAGGCCACTCCTTCCCCCTCTCTGGGACATTCCAATTCTCCTTTCACTCCCCCACCCAGGGAACACAGACTGTGGACAGTGAGGGACACTGGTGTTACTGGGTGATATCAGGCTGCATTTGAAGTGTTGTTTGTCATTCTGGTCACCCCATTACAGGAAGGATGTGGTGGCTATGGAGAGGTTCCACCAATACCCCTGGGAGCCGCTCCAGGAATCCTCTACTCACTGGGTCAAAAAAACCAACGTCCCCACATCACCCTTAAACTTTGCTCCTTTCATATTAAAACCATGCTCCCTCAGCTTTGACATTTCCACCCAGTGGAGATGTACCAGAATGCGGGTTGGATTAGACGGTATTGGCTGTCATGAAGGTTTGGACAAACCTGGATTGTTTTCTCTGGGTCGTCGTGGCTGAGTGGAGACCAGACAGAAGTAAATAAAATTATGAGAGGCATTGATAGGGTTAGAACTTTTACCCCAGGGTGAAAATGTCAAAGACGAGGGAGAATAGTTTTAATATGAAAGGGACAAAGTATAAGGGAGATGTGGGGGCTGGTTTATTTTTGACACAGAGAGTAGTGGGTGCCTGGAGCGCTCTGCCTGGGTTGGAGCTGGAAGCAGATATAATTGTTGCTTTATTCAGGCACATGGATTTACAGGAGGGATATGGATCAAGTGCAGGCAGAGGAGATTAGTTTAAATTGGCATCATGTTCAGTGCGAACATTGTGGGCCAATGGGCCTATTTCTGTGCTGTACTGTTCTATGTTCCATCCTCACCACCACAGATACCTGAGCTTGCAGACCCTGCTGGGTCACTGGTCAAACCCTGACCAAAGTCTCTAGTTGTTGCCCCCTGGGGATCCTGAGATGTGTACAAAGGTGGATCCGGAAGAAGAGAATAAAGGTGGGACAGTGAGGGTGGAAGAGTAAAAACACATTGAACAGCTGATCAGGAGGGAAGTCGGAGCAGAGATGAAGTCACAAGTCCGTGCGAACACCAACAAACACCAAGTGTCACACTTGAACATTACACACTCCTCCAACACGGCCCACGCCACACTTCCTTGTTCCTCCACGACTCTCTCCTACAGAGCTCTATCACACGATCCTGAATAAATCCACCCTTTTCCAAGTCACTCACACCCCTCCCCGATCCTTGCTCTCTCTCACATTCACTTCAGCATTCAGCCCCTGCCTCCGTGAGTCAGTCAGCCATCAAAATATATTATCTTCAATCTCTCCATTCTCTTTCCTCCTTCACCCTCAATCCATGTTGCAGAGAAGATTTACGACAAAATTACCAGGACTCGAGGGACTGGGCCAGAGGGTGAGCTAGAACAGGCTAGGACTTTATTCCTTGGACCATAGGAGGATGAGGGGTGATCATGAGAGGAATGGTAAGGGCAAATGCAGTCTTTTACCCAGAGTAGGGAAATCCAGAATCGGAGGAAATAGGTTTAGGGTGAGGGGAGAAAGATTTAATGGGATCCTGAGGAAAGTTTTTTTACACAAGGGGCAGTAGGCATATAGTACGCACTGCTGGAGGTGGTAGTTAAGGCAGGTACGATCAAAGTACTTAAAAAACATTTGGGCAGATATGTGGACAGGATATCGTTCGAGGGTCAAATGCAGACAGGAGTGGTGTAGATGCGACATGTTGGTTGGAGCGGGCAAGTTGGCACTGTTTCCACGCTGTATGAAACTGTGATTTCTCTCGCTCCAACAGATTACAGACCCATCTTTTTGCAGAGTCCCTCCTGCCACCTTCCCCATAAAGATCCCCTCTTGCTTCCCACTCCAGACCCTCTGATCTTGAGTCACCTTCCCCAATGTTCTATGATGCCTCCATCGATACCTGAGCTTGTATCTGGTTCTGAGATGGTGGACACATCTTCCCGGTGTTCTGGTGTGGTTTCCTCGTTTTTCTCAGTTGGTACGGAGGCTGGATCTGTAAAACAGTGTGGACAGACAGTGGATGCAGTGGAGGAAATAATCCAGTAGCTCTGCAGGATGGAAGGAGGTCAAGGTGCACGGCTGACACCAGTCTCTGATGATCAGAATGATTGTCCAGGCCTCTCCTGCGCCACTGCTCTGCTTCCCTCCACTCCATCATTCCATACGTTACTCATTGCTCCCTGTCCATCTCTCTACCCTTATTTCATTGCACCCTCCTCCTCTCTTTCACCTCCACCCCATCATTCTCCTTCCCCTTCTCCAGCGAGCCCGCACTCTCCCACACACCCACTCCCCCAGAGATGTTTGAGAGTTTCAAGTTCCTAACTGAACATATTACCAACAATTTGTTGTGGACCAACAACACGGAAGCGAAGGCCAAAGTAGCACAATGCCTCTATTTCCTCAGGGACTGAGGAGATTTGGCATCTCCAATGTCTCTTACACTCTTCTGCAGATGTACCACAGGTAGAATACTGTCTTGATTTGCAAACAGCTCTGCCCAAGAGCACAATAAATTCCAGAAAGTTGTGGAGCCCAGTCAGTCACACGGACCAGATTTCCCACCATTGACTCCACCTACACCACGCTACCCGAGGAAAATAGCCAAAATAATCCACGGCTTTTCCCACCCTGGTCATTCCTTCTTCTCCCCACTCCCGTCAGGCCAGAAGTTACAGAAGACTGAAAGTGCGCACCACCAGACTCAGAAGCAGCTTCTTCCCCTCTGTCATCAGGTTTCTGCATGGTCCGTCCATTTTCTCGAGCACAGTCCGATTCTCCAACCTCCCTCACTGCAGACACGTGACTTTTCTTTGGAACTGTTGTGGTACAATGCTGAGAACTATATTCTGCTCTTTGGTACATTTCTCTTCGCTCAACCTTCTGTACTGTTGTATGGTTTGATTGTCTGCATGTTTGTTATCTAATTTGAATGGATTGCAAGTACACAAAAGCTTTTCACTGTACCTCATTCACCACATGTAACAATAAACCTAAACTTCCACAATTTATTACCCCTCCCACTGATCTTACATTTTTCATTCTTTGCACCATTTTACCTCCTTCGTGCCCATAACACCCCAGCTGTTGCTCTGCCCTGATCCTCAGAGAAAACCCACCCCTTATCACAACCCCAAGTCATAACGCTTCCTTGAAGCCTGCAACCCACCCCACTAACCACTTAAACTCCCTTGCCCATTAAATTCATTTGGAGACACAAGGAACTGCAGGTGCTGCTTTACCAAGAAAGGCACAAAGTGCTGGAGTAGCTCAGCAGGTCGGCAGCATGACTGGAGTGGTTCCCTGAGCCATCCTCAAGTACATTCTCTAGTAGCTCATTCCGTACACCCACCACCCTCTGTCTGAAAAATGTACTCCTCAGGTTCCTTTGAAATCTCTCCCCCTCAGCTATGACCTCTGGTTCTTTATTTCCGTTTTCTGGCTGAAAGTCTATGTGCATTGAACCTATCATTTCCCATCATGATTATATACATCTCAATAAGAACACCCATTAACTTCCTGCACACTAAGGTATAAAGCCCTAGCTGGCCCAATCGATTCTCTATAGGTCAGGCCCCTGAGTCCTGGCAAAACCCTCGTAAATGTTCTCTGCGCTCTTTCCAGTTTAGTAATGTCCTTCCTAGAAGGTTAAATAGAAGGGGAAAATATAGCATTAATGTTAATAATAGCATAGATTCCATGCAAGTAACAACCAGAAAGTGGCAACACAAGAAGATGCAGTGATAAAGGAGGCATATGGTGTGTTTGTCTTCATCGCGTGGGGCATTGAGTACAAGAGTCAGGATGTTATATTGCAGTTATATGGAACTTTGGTTAGGCAGCATTTGGAGTATTCTTTGCCATTCTGGTAGCTCCATTACAGGAAAGATGTGGAGGCTTCCGAGAGAAACAGACGGGCTTAACCAGAATGCTGCCTGGATTAGAGGGTGTACACTATGAGGAGAGGTTGGAGAAATCTGGTTGCCTCTGGGTCGTTGAGGCTGAGTGCAGACAAGATGGAGGTATATAAAATCATGAGGCATAGATTGGGTCGGCGTTTAGAATGTTTCCGCAGCATGGAACTGTCAAAGACAAGAGAGCATGGTTTTATCGTGGGAGGAGCGGTTTTAAGGAGGTGTGTGAGGAAAGTCTTTTTACACAGAGAGTGGTGCTAGTCAGGTACGCACTGCCAGAGGTGGAGGTGGAGGCAGACATGACAGTGGCTTTTAAGAATCCATTGACAAACGACATTCTCCTCTCCTCCGACGCTGGCAACCTCAACATCCTCATCCTACTTGACCTAGCGCCGCCTTTGACACCATAAATCACTCCATTCTCCTCACCCGACTTGAAACCTCCCTTAACATCACCGGCACAGCCCTATCCTGGTTCAAATCTTACCTCTCTGACAGACACCAGTTCATCTCCATTAACAACTGTAAATCCCCCACCACTCCCCTCCCCCAAGGTGTCCCCCAAGGCTCAGTCCTTGGCCCCCTCCTCTTCATCCTCTACCTGTTCCCCCTTGGTCAATTAATCCGCCGTCATGGTCTCAACTTCCACTGCTTCGCCGATGATATCCAGCTCCTCATCTCCACCAAGTCAATCTCCCCCACCACACACTCTACACTGACAAACTGCATCACTGAAATAAAATCTTGGCTTCAATCAAATTTCCTCAAACTCAATTGCAACAAATCTGAAATCATCATCATTGGTCCAAAAACGCTCACCAAATCCACCCAAAACTTCATCCTCAACATTGATGGTCTCCCAGTATCCACCTCACCTCACATCCGGAATCTTGGAATCATCTTTGATCAAGCCCTCTCCTTCGACAAACACATCAAACACATCACAAAGACAGCTTTCTTCCACCTCAAAAACATTGCCCGTCTCCGTCCATCCCTCCTCCACAGCTGCAGAAACCCTCATCCACGCCTTCATCACCTCCCGTCTGGACTACTGCAACAGCCTCCTCTATGGCGCACCCTCAAAAATCATCAATAAACTTCAATACATTCAAAACTCCGCTGCCCGTCTACTCACACACACCTCGATCCGTGACCATATCACCCCCGTCCTTTATAAACTCCACTGGCTCCCCATCCCCCAGAGAATCCAGTACAAAATCCTCCTCATAACCTACAAAGCCCTCCATAACCTGGCCCCATCCTACCTGACCGACCTCCTCCACAGGCACACTCCCACCTGCACCCTCCGCTCTGCCGCTGCCAATCTCCTATCCCCCCACATCCGGACTAAACTCAGATCCTGGGGGGACAGGGCTTTCTCCATCGCTGCTCCCACCCTATGGAACTCACTACCCCAAACCGTTAGAGACTCCCCCACACTCACCACATTCAAAACATCGCTGAAGTCTCACCTGTTCAGTACTGCCTTCAACCACTGAAGGTCACCTCACCTACTGTCTCCTTTCTCTGTTCATTTATTTATTTACTTATTTATCTATTTATTAATTTCCCTATGTTCTCAAAATCTCTGTAAAGCGTCTTTGAGTATATGAAAAGCGCTATATAAATAAAATGTATTATTATTATTATTATTATTGGTTGAGCACATAATTTAACTTGACATTATGTTCGGCACGGATATTGTTGTCCGATGGGCCTGTTCCAATGCTCTACTGTTCCCTACACCCCACCACTGATACCTGAGCTTGCAGACCCTACTGGGTCACTGGTCAAACCCTGACCAGAGACTCCGGTCATTACTCCCCGGTGTTCCTGAGTTGTGTCCATCAGTGGATCTGGAAGAATAGAAAAGAGGTAGGGTAGGGAGGGTGAGAGAGTAAAAATGTACTAAATAGTTGATCAGGAGGAAAATCAGCTGCAAAGACAAAGAGTCACCAGTCCGTGCTAATACCAACACACACCAAGTCTCACAGGAGGATGAGGGGTGATCTCATATAAGTGTATAAAATCCTGAGAGGAATAGATCGGGTAGATGCAGTCTCTTGCTCTTGAGTCTGTTGCCCAAAGTAGGTGAATCAAGGACAAAGGACATAGGTTTAAGGTGAAGGGGAACAGATTAATATGAATCTGAGGGGTAACTTTTTCACACAAAGGGTGTTGGGGATATGGATCAATCTGCTAGAGGAGGTAGTTGAGGCAGCCACTGTCCCAACATTTAAAAAACAGTCAGACAAGTACATGGATGAGCCAGGTTTAGGGAGATATCTCCCTCCGTGCCACACTCGCTCCACCCCCATCCCTCGCTCTCTCCCCGCCTCTCCCCACCCTGAACTTTCACCTCCCCCCACCCCGTGCTCACTCCTCCCCCCTCCCGCACTGCGCTGTCTCTTGTCAGTGACTTTTAATAATATCTTTTGATTACGCATGTAGTTTAACTTGGCATTATGTTCGGCATGTACACAGTGGCCCGACGGGCCTGTTCCTGTGCTCTACTGTTCTATGTGCCACTATGTTCCAGTTGCTTTTAATAGTCTTTTGGTTAGGCACATGGTTACGCAGGAAATGGAGTGATGTGTGTATCCAGAGATCAGTCTAACTTGGCATCATGCGGGGATATTGTGGGCCAAATGACCTGTCCCTGTGCTGTCCTGTTCTACGTGTCATGGTCCCCACCACTGATAACTGAGCTTGCAGACCCTGCTGGGTCACTGGTCAAACCCTGACCAGAGTCTCCAGTCGTTGCTCCCTGCCGTTCCTGAGTTGTGTCCGACAGTGGATCTTGAAGAGGAGAAAGGGGGAGGGCACGGAGGATGGGAAAGTAAAAATGCACTAAAATAGCTAAGTGTCACCAGTCTGTGCTAACACCAACACACACCAGGACTCACAGGTCACACATCTCGCCTTGACAATTGCACACTCCTCAAACATGGTCCATGCCACGCTTCCTTGTTCCTCCTCGATTCTCTCCTAGGAACTCTCTCCTCCCTCCACACCTCATCTCCCCCCGCGTCACAGTGTCTCCACCCCTAACCCTTGCTCCCTCCTGTCCCCACCCTCTCACCTCCACTCGCCACGTGTTCACTCCAACCCCGCCCTGTGCTCTCTCGTCCCTCTGCCCCTGATCTCCCCCCCTCACCGCACAGTTCCCCATCCCACATTCTCTCCTCCCCTATCCCATTACCACCTCCCCCCACACCAAGCCCTCTTCTACCCACCCCTCGCTCTCTCCTTCCCCACTCCACGCTCCTTCATCCCTCTCACCCCGCGATCTCTCCTCCCTCCCAACCAGTGCTCTCACCTGCACTCTCTCCTCCTGCACATCCTGCACTCCCCCCTCCCTCTCACGCTGCACGCTTTCCTGGAGACCGGCCCTGCGCTTCATGCTGCAGGCGCGGCCCAGACTTTAACATCGCGGAGCTGCGATCCCTTTGCCAGGGATCGACTACTGAGTGCTCCAACCGCGGGGCTAGTGGACTTCAACATCGTGAAGCCTGCGGTCTCCGGTATGAAGAGGCCGACTCGGGACCTCCATGCCGCGGAGAGAGTTTCACCACCCCAACGTGGGAGTTTCCATCATCCCGACGCGAGGCTTAGACCGTCGGCTGCTGGGGTTTGATCGGGATGGTTCAACAGCGGATGGTTCAACGCCCACGACCGCGGGAGAACAAAGAGGAAGGTGATTGAACTTTATTACCTTCAACACAGTGAGGAACGTGGAATCCGCTGTGGTGGATGTTTGTGTTAAATTTTATTTGATGTGGCTGTGTCTTGTTGCTTTTCACTTAGTATGGCTGTATAGTAACTCAAATTTCACTGTACCTTAATTGGTACATGTGACAATAAATTGATCTTGAAATCTTGAAACCTTCTCCCACCCCCAACCTCACACTCTGATGTCACCCTCCCCTACTCTCCGCTCACCTCCAACGATACGATACCTGAGCTTGTATCTGGTTCTGGGATTGTGGACAAATCCTCCCGGGGTTCGGGTGTTGGTACGGAGGCTGGATCTGTAATAAAGTGTGGATAGACAGTGGGTATAGTGGGGAAATAATCCAGCAGCTCTGTGGGATGGAAGGAGACTGACGTGCACAGCAACACCAGTGTCTGGTGATCCACATGGTCCAGCCCTCTCCTGCATCAGAATGCTCTGCTCCCCTCTCCCTCCATTCCATCATTCCAGCCGTTACTCAGTGCACTCCTTCTGTCTCTATGCGCTTATTTCATTGCACACTCCCCCGCTTTCTCCATCCCCATCCCAGACCCTGAATTTCCCCCTCCTGCTCCTCCCCAGGCTGACTACCCCCTCCCCTCTTTTCCACTCTCTCCCCATCGCCCTACCATCTCTCCCTCGTCCCGGGGAAGGGAAAAAGAGGAGGGAAGGGCTTGGACATAGGGGGAAGGGACGGCCCGGAACTGGGTGGCGAAGTGCTGGTGTAGGGGACGGCCAGTACTGGGGTGGGGGTAGGGGACGGCCAGATACTGGGGTGGGGTAGGGGACGGCCAGATACTGGGGTGGGGGAGGGGACGGCCAGATACTGGGGTGGGGTAGGGGACGGCCAGATACTAGGGTGGGGGAGGGGATATGTCTCAGCTCAATGGGCGGATGGATTGGAGGTGGGGGAGGGGACAACTGGGTTGTGGGGGACATCTATGACCTGAGTGAGTGGGAAATGAGGGAACTGTCTTGTCCATAAAGGATGGAGGCAATGAGTGAGTCGGTGAGCTGGGTCAGAGGGCATCTTGCACGTGAGGTGGGTCAGTGACAGGGTGGGGGAAATGGGTCAGTGACAGGGTGGGGGCAATGGGTGGGTGGGTCAGTGACAGGGTGGGGGCAATGGGTGAGTGACATGGTGGGGGCAATGGGTGGGTGGGTGAGCTGGGACAGGTGCCATCCTGCACGTGTGTTGGGGTCAGTGACGGGTTGGGGGTCAGGCCCCCGTGGTTTGGCTCAGACAGTCGGTGTGGGACTGTGACAGGGTGGGGGCAATGATAGGTGGGCAATGGAGATGATCACCAGTGTTTGGAAAATTGCCGACTCAGCACTTGCCGGATTTTCCCAACAACCTCTCAGATGCATTACTGGGAACTGCGACGTACCTGTACAATACACCTTGTTACAGCAGAGTGTGGGTTCCAGCTGATAGACAAAGAAACCGCCGCAGTGTTTCACCTTGATCTCATGCTGTGTCTCAGTGCTTTCCATGCCAGTTGAACCAGACTGTCCTGGTCACCTCCCCGTCTCCCACGCTGGGATGGGGACCTGGAATGAGGTTTATAAACATTGTAAAATGTACCCAGTCCCACAGTGCAGCATGGGATGTGAATCTGGAGCCGGTGTAACAGAGTGATCACAACCCACCATCCGGTCTGACCTGCCTCAGTCAGTGGTGAGCTGCTGCCCTCACCCTCCCCACCCACACTCCCCACAGCAGCACTGAGAACAGCTCCAGGTGGTGACACCCTGGGGTGCCGGGTCTGGGGTTATGGGGACAAGGCAGGAGAATGGGGTTGGGAAGGAGATATAGATCAGCCACGATTAAAAGGCGGAGTAGACTTGATCGGCCAAATGGACTGATACTGCTCCTATCACTGATGAACATGATGGGAAACACAATGATGGGTGCCGATGTGTCAGGGGCGGGGCTTCACCTGTCAGTGCCAATCAGGGGCGGGGCTTCACCTATCAGCACCCAACAGGGGCAGGGCTTCGCCTGTCAGTGCCCATCATAGGCGGGGCTTCACCTGTCAGTGCCCATCAGTGGCAGGGCTTCACCTGTCAGTGCCCATCAGGGGCGGGGCTTCATCTGTCAGCGCTCATCGTGGGCGGGGCTTCAGCTGTCAGTGCTCATCATGGGCGGGGCTTCGCCTGTCAGTGCCTATCAGAGGCACTCTCCCCTCTTCTGACCCTCCCCGGCCATCCCTGAGCCCCAGAGTTGCAAACTCTGACCCTACCGTTTAACCAGCCCGGGCTGGCCCCAGAGCAGTGATAGGTGGGAACAACAGTCTCGGGAATCTTTCATCCGCCGGAACTGAAACAACAATCAGAGAGTCAGCCCCTGAACTGAGGGAGTTTGTTCACCCAGAGAGAGACTGGCATTGGGGTCACTCTCAATATTCACTCACTGCAGGGATTCATTCATTTATTGCCCCCTCAGAGTCATGCAGCTTGTACAGTGCAGTAATGGCCCTTCAGTCCACAACGTCCAGGCTCACTCTTTTGTCAAATCCCATTTGCATGTATTTGGACCAAAATTCTTCTGTGCTTTCCCTATTTGACCATTTAAATGATCCTTACACATAATATTTGCGCTGATCGCATCTCATCCTTTGGGTGTGTGTTCTGGGTAATAAACCACTCCCTGTCCCATTACTGTCACTGATGGTGATCCCAGTCTCTGTGTATCCACACTGTCCATTACTGTCACTGATGATCCCAGTCTCCCTGTATTCACACTGTCCATTACTGTCACTGGTAACCCCAGGGTTTCTATATCTTCTCATTGGCCCATTACTGTCAGTGATCGCCCTGGTCTCTATCCATTTTACCTCACTGGCCTGTATTTTCGATACTTTCTCAACATCATTGACTAATAGAATTATCTCTTTGTTTTACCTCTTAAATCTGTACCACCCCACTCTGTGGTTTTCATCATTCTTCCACTTCCCACTGGTGCACTCAGTGCTGGTACAACCCGTGCTCCTCCAGGGCTGATCCAGGACCCGACCCTACCAATGTTGGGGGAGTCCAGAACAAGGGGCCACAGTTTAAGAATAAGGGGTAGGCCATTTAGAACTGAGATGAGGAAAAACATTTTCAGTCAGAGTTGTGAATCTGTGGAATTCTCTGCCTCAGAAGGCAGTGCAGGCAAATTCTCTGAATGCATTCAAGAGAGCGAGATAGAGCTCTTAAGGATAGCGGAGTCAGGGGGTACGGGGAGAAGGCAGGAACGGGGTACTGATTGAGAATGATCAGCCATGCTCGAAGGGCCGAATGGCCTCCTCCTGCACCTATTGTCTATTGTCTATTCAGTGTGAGAGACCAAGAACTGAGGCCAATCTGTCCGCATCCTGTCCTATTTCAATATTCCCCACTGCCAGATAATCTCCCATTGGATCCCGGCCCCTATCCTCCCCGTCTTTCACGGTACAGAATTTGAGAGCTCCACATCCCAGTCTTTAATCACTGCTCCTCTGTGATAACTGACAACCTGATCTTCCATCATGTCCTCACCCCTCCTCCTCCCTCACTGACTGGGTTTGATTGAATTATTTCCTCAAGTTACCTGTTGAATCTGTACCATCCTTCAGCAAGGTTTTTATCAGACTTCCATTGGCCTTTTGTGCACTGAGTGTTGGAACAATCTGTGCTCCTCCAGGGCTGATCCAGGACGGTGTGGATTACACACGGGTCACTGCCTACGGAGTCTGTGGGTGGGACACAAGATGATGGGTAGTGTTAGTGTAATGTCCACTTGCCTTCACCCAGCCTCTGATATACCCAGCTGCACCTCCACCGATCTTGCAGCAGAAAATCCTCAGTTTTATTCTCCAAGCAGCAGATCGACCACCCTGAATAAAAGCCTCACATACGCCACATTTTAAAACGTTGCCCCATTGCTGTCCCCATCTATTAACTTGATGTTGCAGATATATTGGTCTGATACAGTAAATCTTGCATTTATATAGCACCAGTGAAACTCTCTGGCTGCACTGGAGCATGTTAGTGAACTGCATGAGGGGTTTGGCTGCTGTTGTAATGTGGGAAGTCCAGCAACCAATTACTGAAGAACTATGTTTCCACAAACAGTTGATCAATAAGGTGTTGTCCAAGATACAAGGAACTGCAGATGTTGGATCACAAACAAAGCACAAAGTGCTGGAGTAACTCAGCAGGTTAGGTAGCATCTCTGGTGATCATGGAAGTGTGACACTTTGGACTGGGATCCTTTTGAAGAAAGGTCCTGACCCAAAACGTCAGAAATCCATGTTCTCCAGAAATGCTGCTTGACCTGCTGAGTTACTCCAGCACATTACATCTAATATGTGCTGTCATCATGTTCAGGCCCGAACATCGCCACCCATCTCTCCCCTGCACCCCTCTGTCTCTTCTCCACTCTCTCTTTTTACTAACACTCCTCCCTTACAATCCACTTCTAACCCCCTCCCTTTTCTCCCTTCCCCTCAGGGGAATGAACCACTTCTGAAGCCTGACGTCCTTCAGTGAAGGAAGTCTGCTGCCCGATAGCCAGGTCTGTGCCTCCTCCCAGCAAAACAGTGGCCCAGCCGGTGAGACTGCTGCCTCCACACAGTGACCCAGCCAGTGAGGCTGCTGCCTCCACACAGTGGCCCAGCCAGTGAGGCTGCTGCCTCCACACAGTGGCCCAGCCAGTGAGGCTGCTGCCTCCACACAGTGGCCCAGCCAGTGAGGCTGCTGCCTCCACACAGTGGCCCAGCCAGTGAGGCTGCTGCCTCCACATTGTGACCCAGCCAGTGAGGCTGCTGCCTCCACACAGTGACCCAGCCGGTGAGGCTGCTGCCTCCACACAGTGGCCCAGCCGGTGAGGCTGCTGCCTCAGCTCCACATCTCCGATCTTATCGCAGCTTCTGGTGCTCTCTAAGTGGAGCCTGCATGATCTGGTCACTATTTGCATCCCCCAGATATTTGGTTTGTCTCTCATGCGCCAAACACCAGGATGTTGTGTGGCCACCATGCAATGCCTCAAGTGTCTAGATTAGTACTAGAGTTTGGGGGCAGTGGATGGGAATGTGGTGATAATAATTTTGGATCAGAGTAGGATTGGTGTAAATAGGTTGGCTTATTCGGTGGGCCAATGCTACAGGTTCTGTAACCCATCAATGTGCTCCGGGTTCAAGTTTCCCACCCCAGTCATTCCTGCTTCTCCCCGTTCCATCGTGGTGGCTGTGAGGGGGGGGGTGGAACATTGGTGGGGGAGAGGGGGGTGGAATGTGTGGAGAGGCAGTGGGTCGGCTGGGAGGGGTTGGAATTTCTCCGGGGATGGTGGGTGGGGTTTGGCAGGGGGTGTGGGTGTTCAGCGCAGGATGGGATGGGGTGGGACACAAGGCAGGAGTGGAAAGGAAAGGGGGTTAGGGGGGTGTGATAGTCGGGAGGGGGGTGTGGGTCCACCCTGTCTTGGGGGAATTATTACTCTCAATGGAACAATGAAAGGAGCTGTCAGCCCAAGGGGCTGTGACAAATCAGGGTGCAGGGGTAGGGGGCTCAGATTGGTGCTCCGTGGTCAGGCGGTAGGGGCAGGTTGTCTAGAGCCAGGTTCTCTGCCTGAGACATCCTGCCCAGCTTCGGTGGTCACCCTCAGCCAGAGCGTGTGTGTGTGGGATGCACAGTTCAATGTGGGGCAGGGGAGGGGTGACCATGGCAGACAGGGGCAGTTCACCAGGTGGGGGGTGAGTAACAGTACCGGGGGTGGGAGTAGACAGGGTATTGGTCCAGGTATTCTAGTGTAGTATGGGACCCCGACTGTGGACAAGTCACACGTCAGTCATAGGGAAGGGGACAGGGAGTGGGGGGGGGGCACAGGTCATTCACAGGCTGGAGGTCACAGGTCACTCCAGGAAGGCGAGGTCCAGACACAACAGCTTGATCAGACTGTGGGAGAGGGAGATCTGAGTGAGGGAAGCACTGACCACAGACAGCAACATTCAGCCCTGTGTGTGGGCTGATGACTCGGGACATCCCAGAGTTTACCCCCTCCCCCCCGCGCCTCACAAGCCCCACCCCCACCCACACTTTATCAACATGGAGAGCAATATACCTGCACAATACACACTGTAATCTCCGGGTGTCGGCTTCAGAAGATACACAAAATAACCATCACAGTTTTTGATTGTGATCTCTTGATGCTTGCGGCAGGTGTGTTCATTGCGGTTGTCTTTAACCCAGGTGAAACAGACTGTCCTGGTCACCTCCCCGTCTCCCACACTGGGATGGAGACCTGCAATGAGGTTTATAAACATTGTAAAATGTACCCGGTCCCTCAGTGCAGCAGGGAATGTGAATCTGGAGCCAGTGTAAACACAGCGATCACAACCCAGTCAGTCTCAGTCTCAGTCAGTGGTGAGCTGCTGCCCTCACCCTCCCCTCCCACACTCCCCACAGCAGCACCTGCTCCATGGGACCCTGTGGGTCACTGGGCTCTTGAATGGACACACAGACCCACCACTGATCTGCCTAGTCTCAGGCTGATTGGCCATTAAACATCGCAAAGTCTTCAACTTTCACACATATTTATAGACACAAACATTGAAATTACACAAATCCTATTCAAATAAAATCAGAATATTAAAACAAAGTCAGGTTTTGCAAAAAGTTAATTTGATTAACTTAAAGCAGCGGTCTTGTTGCAACTGTGCAGTGTGTTGATGAGGCCATACCCTGGACACGCTCTCATCTCATGACTATCATCAGGAAGAAGGTACAGGAGCCTGAAAAATGCGACGTCCAGGTTCAAGAACAGCTTCTTCCCAGCAACTATCAGGCTCTTGAAAACTTCACAACACTAACCTCGGCAACCACGATCTTCTATCGATTGTGTCTTTGGTTGCACCACAGACTTTGGTATTTGAACTACTGTAGTTACCTAGTTTTGCGATTATTAATACGTTGTATTTTTTATTATTCTATTTTACCTGTAGAGCTGTAGAAATCTGGATCACTCTTACCTTTGCTAAAGTAACAGAGTGCATCAGTTGTACATTCTTGTCCACCTACGATTTAACCAGCCGGGACTCCACCCAGAGCAGCGATGGAATGGAACTGCACTCTCAGGAATCTTCATGTTGTCATAACTGAAACAACAAGCAGAGAGTCAGCCCCCGACTAAGGGAAAGATTAGCGACTGGGGTCTAACCATCGCACTGTCCAATATAGGTCCAGTGCCAGGAAACCCTTTTTTTCCATTTACAAAATCTCTCTTCCCTTCCTGCAGAATGTGGGAGTTTCCTTTCCCCATATTCCATTTGCTGTCCCACAATGGGGGCTGATACTATCAATCTAACATGCCTTACTCTCTTTCAGTTACTTAATATATAACAGTAAGTTGCCATTCGGCCCATCACGATCATACTGGCCCTTACAAAAGTTGTCCTGTCAGCCATCTGCCCCCTCTCCTAAATTCCCCATAACTCTGCAATGTATTCCCTCTCACATGCCCATGAACCCCCCATTGATTATTTTGCCACTTGTCTCCACGAGTGGGAGTTCACAGGTCCAGTTCATCTACCAGCACATATTTGGGGTGCTAGAGCACCAGGGGGAAACCCACCCAGGGAAGACCATGCAAATTCCACACAGAAACGCTGGATGTGAGGATCGAACCGCGATCCTCGGAAATGCAAGCACCATCACTACCTGCGACACATTCTCCCTCACTGACTAGCCTGCGATCAGTTTACCTGCTAAATCTGTACCACACTTTTTCCAGATTTCCATTGTCCATCCAACGGCCACTGCAACGAGTTCTATGACAACCCGAGCTTCTCCAGGGCTGATCCAGGACGGTGTGGTTTATACACGGATCACCGGGCGTGGAGTCTGCAGCTGAGGGACAGGATGATGATCAGCGTTAAAGTAAGACTGAGCTAAGTTCACTCAAACTCTGGTTCCCCAACCAACCCAACAACCCAGGAGCACCAACAACCTCCAATTTAAAGTCAGTGATAAAAAGCAGCACAGAAATTAGTCCTACAACCACCATATGAAGGTTTTGGTTTATGTTTGGTATTGTCATGTAATATTTCATTCCAGCCTTTTGACCATCTGGACTAATAACAAATGTCTTCAATAGGTCCATATCCTCCAGTGCCTAACCTATTCACGTACCTGTCTCAATGCCGTGATTGGTTCTGATTTTACCACCCTCTCTGGCTCGACATTCACCCCTCTCCGTGTGAAAGAACTTTCTCCTTGGATCACCAAGCATTACAAATTATACTCTCTAAGCAGTAGAAAGGTCAACAAAATAAACACACAAACGATTCGTCCATCTTGCTTTCACGGACCTCCCACATTATATTGAAAGGGGGACTAGGGGAGACCAATGGGCCCATCTAGATGATGCCAGCTCTTGGTGCAAGAACCCCATCATTTCAATTCCTCCCTCATTAGTTCCCTTCAGCCCTACAACTTATTCTCTTTCACACAAGCTATTCAATTATCTTTTCATAGAGACATAGTCATAGTGTGGAAACAGGCTCTTCTGACCAAACTGCCAATACCGGCCATATAATTGTCAATTTAATATAAATTACTTAATACAAATCTTGTACAGCGTGCAAGCTATTGAAGGGAGCTGGTTGGGAAAAGATAAGCTGGTCATGCTGATTGATGAATCCACGAGCAGAGTCAATCCTTTCAGGGGTGGTAGAGAAGAAGTGTAAATGGAGATGGAGGCAGAAAATTTGGAACATTCTCCTGGAAAATCAATTTAAAATTGGTGGAATAGTGGAAGTGAAGCTGCTTCTCTAACAACAAGATCATGATAGGGCTCTGGGGAGTATTGTAGAGCAGATGGATCTAGGAGTACAGATACATAGTTCATACTAAACATCTGGTGGAGAAACTTTAGCAACATGGACCTGTGGAAAAGAACAAACCAGGATCCCATTGACTTACAAATTTGAAAGAGAAAATGGAGTTGGATTGGACACACCCTCAGAAAACCTGCCACAGACATCACTCGGCAAGCCCTGAAATGGAACCCACAAGGAAACAGAAAAAGAGGTCGCCCCAGGAACAGCTGGAGAAGAGGTGTCCAGACAGAAATGTCTGGGAGTGGGCTCAACTGGGGATATCTCGAATGAACCACCAACAACCGAGTGAGGTGGAGGACATTTGTCAATGGCCTATGCTCCCTAGAGGAGCAAAGGGCTTAAGAAGAAGCAGCTCCATAGTTCCTTGAAGGTGGTGTCAAAAAGACTATTGGCACATTGGCCTTCATCAATCAGAGTATTGAGTGTAGAATGGGAGGATATGTTACAGTTGTATAAGACATTGGTGAGGCCGCATTTAGAGTATTGCGTTCACTTCCGGGCACCATGTTATAGGTAAAATGGTGTCAAGCTGGAAATGGTACAGAGAAGATTTATGAGGATGTGGCCAGGACTTGAGGGTCTGAGCTATAGGGAGAGGTTGAGCAGGTTCGGACTCTATTTATTGGAGCGCCGGAGGATGAGGGATGATCTTATAGAGGTGTATCAAATCATGAGAGGAATAGATTGGGTTGACGCAGAGAGTCTCTTGCCCAGAGTAGGGGAATCGAGAACCAGAAGACATAGGTTTAAGGTGAAGGGGGAAAGATTTGAGAGGAAACTTTTTCAAAGGGTAGACACAAAATGCTGGAGTAACTCAGCAGGCCAGGCAGCATCTCAGGAGAGAAGGAATGTATGACGTTTCGGGTTGAGACTCTTCTACACATCTCCTACACATTTTTTCAAAGGGTGGTGGGTGTATGAAACAAGCTGCCAGAAGACATGGTTGAGTCAGGGACCATTGCAACGTTTTAAGAAACAATTAGACAGTTACATGGAAAGAACAGGTTTGCAGGAATATGGGACAAACGCAGATAGGAGGAAGTGGTGTAGATGGACACGATAGCCGGTGCGGCCAAGTTGGGCGAAGGGCCTGTTTCCATACTGTATGACTCTATGACTCTAGGCCATTTCAAGGAGGAACGACCATGCGGAGGGTGTTCGAAGTAACTGGCGATTTATTGAAAGTGGTGCGCTCCAGGAGACCAGTCAAAGCTGATCTCATGAGAGCGACATTGGTACAGCTTTTACATTCCCAGCTAACAAGATTACACAGAAACTTAATTAACAGTAAAACTAGGTCTTGATTGCAGAATGGTAGTTACAGAAAGACTTAATTAGGTAACAGACTAGGATTACAGAATAAAATGTTCATCCACAAGTCTAATTTGATATTTTTTCGAACTTGACAAAAGTCAAATTTTCTGTTTCAACGATGGGTACATGCTATAATATAATCAATGAAGTTCCTGAAACATGGGTGTCGTCACTGCTGCATTCCATGTCTCTACTTTTAGGCTTTGGCTGCGGTTCCCTATCACCACATTGGCAAAATTTACATCCCTTTTTACCAGTTAATAGCCCTCACGATTCTTTCTCCTACAATACCATTGTCTGAAGATGAGAGATCTAAGAGGGACTCATAGGCAACCTTTTCAGTCAAATAGTCAGTATCTGGAATGAGCTGCCAGAGGAAGCTATAGAAGGGGATACAAATACAGCCTTTAAAAAAAAATTTAGACAGATAGACGAATAGGAAGATATATAAGAAAATAACTGCAGACGCTGGTACAAATCGATTTATTCACAAAATGCTGGAGTAACTCAGCAGGTCAGGCAGCATCTCGGGAGAGAAGGAATGGGTGACGTTTCGGGTCGAGACCCTTCTTCAGACGAATAGGAAGAGTTTAGAGGGCTCCGGTCAAAAGGTTATCACTACTCAATTTACAATTAGGATTATGCCCACTAGATCGGCATGGACAAGTTGGGTGAAGGGCCTGTTCCTGCACCATACAACTCAATGACTCCTCTCGGGAAATAAAGACAATGAACTGGGGCCACAGTTAGATGTGGGCTTATGGCAGTGGTCGTGTTTCAGTGTTGGGAGGAGAAGCTGCCGAACGTTGCCAGATACAGGTTGTATAGGAGGTCTAAAATGCAAAGATGCACGGGCGTTAATGATTGGGAATTTCAACAGCTTTGTCACCAACTGGGATATGACTGGAAGGAAGGGGGGAGATGCAGAAGTATTCTTGGATTACACTCAGGAGAAAATATAGAACATAAAACAGTACAGCACAGAAACAGGCCCTTTGGCCCTCAATGTGTGTATCGAACATGATACCATGTTATTTATTCACAAAATGCTGGAGTAACTCAGCAGGTCAGGCAGCATCTCAGGAGAGAAGGAATGGGTGACGTTTTGGGTCGAGACCCTTCTTCAAACTGATACCATGTTAGACTAATCTTCTCTGCCTGCACGAGTCAGGTACTATTGCTACGTATCACTCCATTCCTTGCCTATCCATGCGCATCTGAAAACTTCTTAAACACCACAGAGGCTGGTGGGTCCTTAACATTTCCACTCTGGTCAAAAGGTTATCACTAGTCAATTTACAACAGCACCTTGAGGGCAACACAGAGTGGGGGGGGGGGGGGCACAAGCAAAAAAGGGGAGATTTGGGACAGACTAGACCAAGGGGACCCGTTGGGCCCAAATCTCTCCTGCATTGGTGCAGCACCCTCTCCTCCCCCCCTCCCTCCCTCCTTCCCCCCACCCTCCTCCCCCTCCATCCACCACCCCTCCCCCACCCACTCCCCCTCCCCTCCTCCTCCCCTCCTCCTCCTCCCTTCTTCCCCTACCCACTCCATCCCCCTTATCCTCCCTCAAACCCCCCTTATTCTCCCTCCTCTCCCCTCCCTCCCTAGGAGATAGATTTAAACTTAAAAATGTGAATAACTTAAAAAATATAACACAGGTTTCAATGAAACCTTTTCCGTTAGCACCAAAGGGATGACGGTGAGTAAGTTGGGCCTAAAATTGTCAAGCTATCGTATATCGTTTTGGCTATAGTTCAGGAACAAACAAACAAACAAGAGTTTTAGTATATAGATACCAAGAGCCGAAAAAGTAGATGAGGTGGTGCAGAGGATGTGAGGTTTAAGGTCAGCCAGGAAGAAAATCAACATATAAGAAATAAAAGCACTTAAGATGTTGTGTATAGTATGGAGAATGAGAATTGAAGGGAAATAGAGAACTGTGTCGCTGACCAGACATCAGCATGTATTTGGAAGCAGTGTCCAGTTCTAAATAAACCTCTTTTTTAGTTTAGTTTAGTTTAGAGATACAGCATGGAAACAGGCCCTTCAGCCCACCGATTCCGCACCGACTAGTGATCCCTGCACACTAACACTACCCTACACACAAGGGACAATTTACACGTATACTAAGTAAATTAGCCTACAAACCTGTATATGTTTGGAGCTTGGGAGAAAACCAAAGCACCTGGAGAAAACCCATGCAGGTCACAGGAAGAACATACAAATTCCATACAGGCAGCACCCAGAGTCTGGTTCGAACCCGGGTCTCTGGAGCTACAAGGCAGCAACTCTACCGCTGTGCCAACATGCCGCCATTTGCACTGGTCTTTCGCAGAGGAGGACAGTGGTATCAGCAGTGACGTTAAGGTGGCGAATGTGAATGTGAAAGAATAGGGATATCAGAATTGTAGAATCTTCAATTTGAACAACCCACGCTTACACATAATAGAGAGATTGTCAGAAAAGTTGCTTCAGCTAAATATGTGGAAAACAAAGCTGCCTGCTCCCTCCCATCAATATTGCTGCCTTTTCAAACTTGCTGTCTATAGTTTTTAATCCCTGTTCTAATATTCCATACAAAGTTTTAATTGGTCATGGCCCATTTGCACTGAATAGATACATTGCTATTGCTCCTGTACAGACAATATATAAATCCCAATTCTTCTTGCCGTACACAACACACAGTTTACCCCTGTTGGAAATTACTTACTCAGAGAACCGAGGATCAGTAACAGAACCCTCATTTCACCAGGTGACATTCTGCAAAGGAAAACACGGAATTAAAATCAGAGAGAAATGTGGGACTGGGGTCTTGTGCAAGCTGTAAACTGAAACAGCAATTAATAGTTTGTGAAACACATCACTCCCTGACTGGGAGATCTACAGACAGATGGGAGATCTCTCTCTCAGCGTTGTACAGAAAAAATTAATTACAATCAATTAACGAGGTAAAATTCTGAGATTAATTAATTGGTGATGTCTTCTTACCTGATTCTGCAGAGGTGCTGCTGCCTGGGATGGAGGGAGATGAGACCACCTGCAACCTCCTCAGTCCTGGGGACTCTACCGTGAGTGTTGACAGACTCAGCGACAGCTCACCGACTACCTTCCACATCCACTTCATGAGTGAATAACTGCAGGGCTGTATAACAGTGCAGCCGATGTGGGTTTGGGAACAGCATGCAAAGCAGACAAACCAACACCTATTCTGTGTCTGTGGAATGAAGAGTCCATTGTTTCCCGTCGACTTCCTCTAACAACCGCAGATCAGTGAAGGGTCAGCACTGAGCAGGGGGCTGCAATTGTAACAGACAAATGTATTAGAGAGGAAATGCACTGTAGGTCCTGTATAAATCCTGCCTAATGATCAGCTGACCATTACTACACAGAGGGCCATACTGGAACAGAAATAGAGATGTGTTAACAGAGGGAATAGTTGTAGTATAAACGCTGCCAGTGGACTGAGGATTGGAAATGTAATGGACAGTATTGGAAATGTAGTGTACTGATTATTGGAAATGTAATGGACAGTGCGAGCTAGAGAGGGTGCAGCCACAGAATAAATCCCAGCCACGTTCGTACTGGGTCAGTATGTGACACTGAGCTGTGTATATGGGAACTGGAACAGACAGGAAATTGGAGAGAATTTTATCAGATTTATTCTCCACTCCAGCATCATCCCACATGGCAGCATTGTGCTGTGTGGTGGATCTACAGTGAACAGAGAGGGCTGCAAAAGGAAACTGGCAGGATCATTCCTGTTGTACTAAAACATGTCGCATCAGATATTGGTGTCTGTGCTCCGGTCCCAGAACAGACAGTAAACAGGACATTGGCAGCTGAAGCACAACTACGGCATGCAAACAGGTTCTTTGGCCCAACTCCCGTTTGCCTCTGCCTGACCATAATTATCCCTCTAATCCTTTCCGATCCATGAACCTGTCCAAAAGGCTTTTAAATGTCATAATTGTTCCTGCCTTTACCACTTCTGGCAATTCATTCCATACATCCATCACCCTCTGTGTGAATAAAACTGTCTCTCACGTCCTATTTAAATCTTTCCCTGCTCACATTAGGACATTGAATAGCACATCACAGAAACATCCCTATGGCCCACAATCTCTATGCCAAATGCAGCACGATAAAATTAATCATATCTCCTTGCAAAAGATATTATAGAGGTGTGGCGGCACCCGGGGGCTAAGCCACTCCCTTGGTCATTCCACTCGGCACTCAGTGGACGGGAGGGATTAGGTCACTTCCTGGGTCAGTCCCCTTGGGTCAGGTGGTCTGGGACTATAAAGGGTTTGGGTGTGTCGACTCACTTTCTTCTTGAGTGCGGTGTTTGATACTACAGGTAATACAATTATTAAAGTTATTGATTACTCACCTGGCGTCTGGCCTGATTACCGCGGTGACCGCACCCACTACACTGGTGACCCCGACTTTCCCTCGCAAGTCGCGATGGACCAGAACCTGCAACTACCCGACTCTTCCAGTCAACCACAACCACAACCGTTTTTGGACCTTCCCGCGGACCCTGCCGCCCGCGCCGCTATCCACGCCGTGTCGGTGTGGCTGCCTCCATTGTGGACCGAGGACCTCGACTTCTGGTTTGACCAGGCCGAGGCACAGTTCGCCCTGCGGGGAATAACTGCCGACGCCACTAAATACTTTCACGTGGTCAGCGCCCTCGACCCGGCCACCGCGCGCCTGGTCCGACCCTTCCTCCGCAACCCCCCGGCAACCGATAAATACGTGGCCCTTAAAGCCTTCCTCCGTGAGCAGTTCGGCCTCTGCGAGGCTGAGCGGGCAACCCGGATCCTCCGAATGCCGCCCCTGGGTGACCGCCGCCCGTCGGTACTACTGGCCGACATGCAGGCACTGCTAGGCGACTACGAGCCCGGGTTCCTTTTTAAACATGTTTACCTGATGCTGCTGCCGTCCGACCTCCGCCAGCAGCTCCTCGACGCCCCGTTCCCCAACATGCAGGCATTGGGCAGGCGCGCCGATGAGCTCATGATGGCCCGTCACCTGGCCCTCGACGCGTTGGAAGTCCATCCAACGGCCGACGACTACCCGCAGGTAGGAGCCTCGATCGCCCGCATTACCACCGCTCCCCGACAGCCTTCCCGACGGTATCCGGCTTCAGCAGCTCACCCAGCCGGCGGCGCGTCTTTTTCGCACGGCCCGCCTGCAGTTCCCCCACCCGCCACCGGAGGTCGCTGGTGGTCGGACCCAGGGGCCGCGCGCAGCCTGCCGGCAGTTCCTCCATACGCCACCGGAGGTCGCTGGTGGTCAGATCGGCCCGCACAGCCGCCCGTTTTCACGGAACCCAGCAGAGGGGGCTGGTGCTATTTCCATCGGCGGTGGGGCCCTTCGGCCCGTCAATGCCGGCAGCCCTGTTCGTTCCCGGGAAACGCAGAGGCCGGCCGTCACTGATTGCTTCGGCGGCCGGCCAGATTCATCGTGTGTTTGCGTGGGACCGCCGCTCCGGGGCCCGTCTCCTCGTAGACACCGGGGCGGAGGTGAGTGTTGTTCCCCCTTCGCAGGCTGACCTCCGTAGTGGTAACCGCGGTCCCCTCCTCGCCGCAGCCAACGGGACCACAATCCGGTCATATGGTGTGCGCACGATCTCCCTCAACTTCGGGGCGAGCAGCTTCTCGTGGCCATTTGTGATCGCGGATGTGTCCCAGCCACTGTTGGGTGCAGATTTCCTACGGGCACATTCCCTGCTCGTGGACGTTAAGCGGCAGCGTTTAGTGCACTCCGTCACTCTGCAGCCCATTTTCCTCCGCTTGGGCGACCCGGTCGTGCGTCCTGATGGGCCCCTGTCGTCCGTGGACGCTGTGTTCTCACGAATTCTGGCCGAATTCCCCGATATTCTGGACCCCCAGTTCCACTCCGCCGCCCCGAAGCATGGGGTGGTGCATCATATAACGACTACTGGCCCGCCCTTGTACGCCCGGGCACGGCGTCTTCCACCGGACAAGCTCCGTCTAGCTCGGGAGGAGTTCCGCCTTATGGAGTCACTGGGGATCGTGCGCCGTTCAGACAGCCCGTGGGCGTCCCCGCTACATATGGTCCCCAAGGCAGACGGTGGTTGGCGTCCTTGCGGAGATTACCGCCGGCTTAACGATGCCACAATCGCCGACAGGTATCCGGTCCCTCACATCCAGGATTTTAATGCCCACCTGGCTGGGGCCACGGTATTTTCCAAGGTCGACCTGGTGCGTGGCTATAACCAAATTCCAGTCCACCCCGACGACGTCCCCAAGACGGCAATCGTGACGCCATTTGGCCTATTTGAATTCCTCCGCATGCCGTTCGGACTCAAGAACGCTGCGCAAGCCTTTCAGCGACTTATGGACTGCGTGTGCCGTGGCTTGGAATTCGTATTCGTGTACCTTGATGACATATTGGTGGCGAGCCGCTCGAGACAGGAGCATGCTGCCCATCTCCGCCAGCTATGCCAGCGCCTTAGCGATCATGGGCTGGCCATCAACATCACCAAATGCCGTTTCGGGGTGGCATCCATCGAATTCCTGGGCCACCACGTGACCACGCACGGTGCGCTGCCGCTCCCCAACAAGGTGGACGCGGTGCGCCAGTTTCCACGCCCGACCACCGTGAAGGGCCTCCAGGAGTTCGTGGGAATGGTGGCCTTTTACCACCGATTTGTGCCATCTGCAGCCCGGATCATGCGCCCGCTTTTCCATCCCATGGCGGGCAAGCGCAGGGAGGTCGAATGGACCGACGATGCGGTGGCGGCGTTCCAACACGCCAAGGAAGCCCTGGCTGCGGCCACGATGCTCGTGCATCCACGGGTTGATGCACCAACCAGCCTGACGGTCGACGCTTCAGAAGTAGCGGTTGGGGCGGTGCTCGAACAGCACACGGATGGGTGTTGGAAGCCTCTGGCCTTCTTCAGTAGGCACCTCAGCGGCGCACAGCAGAACTACAGTGCCTTTGACCGCGAGCTCCTTGCCCTTTACCTTGCGGTCCGCCACTTCCGCTATTTTCTCGAGGGGCGGACTTTCACCGCGTACACGGACCACAAGCCCCTTACTTTCGCTTTCGCCAAGGTGTCCGACCCGTGGTCAGCTCGCCAGCAGCGGCAGCTGGCTTACATCTCAGAATTTACTACCTCCATCCGTTTCATCGGGGGTAAAGACAACCGGGTGGCCGACGCCTTGTCTCGACCCGCGGTCCACGCCGTCCTGCAAGTGGCTGATGGAATCGACTACTCAGCCCTGGCGGCGGCCCAGCTGTCCGATAACGAGATGTCCGCCTACCGTACCGCCGTTTCGGGCCTCAGGTTGGAGGACGTTCCCTGTGGCACTGGGGGCGCGACACTGCTTTGCGATGTGTCCACCGGGCAGCCACGCCCAATCGTGCCTGTTGCCTGGTGACGCCGGGTGTTCGAGGTGCTCCACGGGCTGTCCCACCCTTCCATTCGGGCAACGACGACCCTCGTGGCTTCCCGTTTCGTTTGGCACGGGCTACGCAAGCAGGTTGGGCATTGGGTGCGCACCTGCATCCCGTGCCAAACCTCAAAGGTACAGCGGCATGTGCGTGCGCCGCTCCAGGAGTTCCCCGTCCCTCGCCACCGTTTTGACCACATCCATGTGGACATCGTGGGGCCGCTGCCGCCTTCTCGGGGTTTCACCTACCTCCTGACAATGGTGGACCGTTTCACGCGGTGGCCGGAGGCAGTTCCACTGCCGGACACGTGTGCCTCTACTTGTGCCCGTGCCTTGGCGGCAAATTGGATTGCCAGATTTGGGGTTCCGCTCCATATTACGTCCGACAGGGGGCCACAATTCACCTCCGAGCTGTGGTCATCCATGGCCCAACTGCTGGGGGTTAACCTGCACCGCACCACAGCGTACCATCCGCAGGCGAACGGCCTGGTGGAGCGTTTCCACCGCCAGCTCAAGGCCGCTCTGAAGGCCAGGTTCGTTGGCCCGGACTGGGTTGACGCGTTGCCGTGGGTTTTACTGGGTGTCCGCACCGCCCCCAAGGAGGACTTGGCCACCTCCTCGGCGGAATTGGTTTACGGGGCTCCGTTGACGGTGCCCGGAGAGTTCGTTCCCCCCGCCCAGGGTCAGGCAGAACAGCCCTCAGCCGCCCTGCAACGCCTTCGGGAGACGGTGGGCTCGCTGGCGCCAGTGCCGACGTCTCGCCACGGTTCGGTGCGGTCACATGTCCCTTCCGCCCTGCAGGACTGTCCTTTTGTGTTCCTGCGTCGGGATGCCCACCGGCCACCCCTTCAGCGGCCTTATGAGGGACCGTTCAAAGTGCTTGAGCGGGGCTCTGCCACCTTCGTGTTGGACATGGGGGGTCGTCCTGAGACGGTCTCTCTTTCACGGCTGAAGCCGGCGCATGTGGACATTAGCCAGCCGGTGCTACTGGCGCAGCCTCGCCCTCGGGGTCGTCCCGCGTCCCGGCCCTTACCCCCGAAGTTCCCGCGGGTGCCTTCCCCTGGCGGGGTGGTTCTGCTTCCTGCGCCCTCCGTGGCGCGCACACGGGCTGGCCGTTTCATCCGTCCCCCTGTCCGTTTCGTGCCTTCGGTTCTTGGGGGGGGGGGTCCTGTGGTGGCACCCGGGGGCTAGGCCACTCCCTTGGTCATTCCACTCGGCACTCAGTGGACGGGAGGGATTAGGTCACTTCCTGGGTCAGTCCCCTTGGGTCAGGTGGTCTGGGACTATAAAGGGTTTGGGTGTGTCGACTCACTTTCTTCTTGAGTGCGGTGTTTGATACTACAGGTAATACAGTTATTAAAGTTATTGATTACTCACCTGGCGTCTGGCCTGATTACCGCGGTGACCGCACCCACTACAGAGGTATATAAAATCATGAGGGCAATAAATAGGGTAAACGTGCATGGTCTTTTCCCAAGTGTTGGGGAATCAAGAACCAGTGGACATAGGTTTAAGGTAAGAGGGGAAAAAATTAACAGGGACCTGGGAGCAATTTTTTCACTCAGAGGATGGTGGGTAAATGGAACATGCTGCCAGTGGATGTAGTTGATGCAGGACTATAACGGTATTAAAAAGATACTTGGACAGGTACATGGAAAGGTTTAGAAGGAAATGGGCCAATGGGACTACCTAAACTAGGGGATCTTAGCCGGAATTAATGAATTGGGCTGAAGGGTTTTTTCCCTGCTGCATGACGACATATGATCAATATCCCTCCATTCCCTGCAGGTCCACGAGCCTATCTGTAAACCTCTCCGATGCCACTATTGTATCTGCTTCCTCACCACCCATGGCAGGATGTTCCAGGCACCCATCACCCTGTGTAAAAAAAACTAAACCTACACATCTACGTTAAACTTTGTCTCTCTCACCTTAAATCTATTCCCTCTAGTGTTTGACAATTTCACATTGGGAAAGAAGGTCTAACTGACTAGTCTCTCTATACCTCACGTACCTTTATATACTTCTATCAGCTATCCTCTCCTTGTAGGTACCTCTCCTCTCCAGTCGTAGCCCGTGGCTGCTAGTCCGGACTCAGCGGCAGCGGCAGCGCGTTCCCCAAGGCACTGCAGCTCCCGGAAGGCGGACCACACATGGAGCCGCACGGAGCTGCTCAACATTGGACGTGGCTGCGAGAGACTGGCTAGTGAGTACTATAAAACCCTCACTAAAATCCCCACGGAGCTAGGTAGAACAGCCCCCTGGATCACCACACCGGAGGGAAGGAGACGGAGTCAGCGCAGGGAGAGGAAGCAAAAACGTGGCCGGAGAGCGGGGGTGCAGGCCAGGCTACGGAGGGCCCACAATGTCCATCCCTACCAAGCCTCTTTCTCGCCAATGTCCGGTCACTCTCCAACAAACTGGATGAGGTAAGGGTATGGATCAACCACCAGCGATCCCTGAAAGTCTGCTGCGCGCTGATCTTCACGGAGACGTGGCTCAACGCGCTGGTTCCCGACGGGGCTGTGGAGCTCACGAACCGGTCACTACATCGGGCCGATAGAACAAAGGACTCCGGTAAGAGTAAGGGCGGTGAGCTCTGTATCTACATTAACAATGACTGGTGTACCAACCACTCCGCAATAGAGAGCTACTGTTCCCCAGACCTGGAGTACTTACTGCTCAAATGTAGGCCGTTCTATCTGCCGCGGGAGTTTACGGTGGTCATCATCATGGCCGTATACATTCCCCCATAGGCTAATGCTAACCTAGCGCTAGCACAGCTGCACTCGGCCATCAGCAAGCAGCAGGATGCCCACCCCAACGGCGCCTTCATTGTTGCCGGGGACTTTAATCAGGTCGACCTACGAGCCTCGCTCCACAAATTCCACCAGCATGTGCAGTGCCCTACCAGGGGCTCAAACACGCTGGATAAGGTGTATACCAGCATAAAGGACGCCTACAGAGCTCTCCCCTGCCCACCCCTGGGACAATCCGATCACCTCTCACTGCTTCTACTGCCCGCATACAAACCCCTCATCCGCAAGACCAAACCTGCAATAAAGACGGTCAAAATATGGCCCGAGGATGCCACCCTACAATTCCAGGACTGCTTTGATCGCACCGACTGGGACCTGTTTGCACAGCAGGCGACCTGCGGTTCAGAGGTAGACTTGGAGGAATACACATCCACTGGCTCTCCTACATCAACTGCTGTGTGGAGAATGTCATGGAGGACAAGGAAATAAGGATGTTCCAAAACCGGAAACCCTGGATGAATAAGGAGGTACAGAACATGTTGAGGGCACGCAACAATGCCTTTAAATCTGGTGACACTTCAGCATACAGTGTTGCCAGGTCAAACCTGAACAAAGGTATTAAAAGGGCCAAAGACACCCACAGGCAACGGGTGGAAGACCACTTCAATACCACGGACACCAGAAGCATGTGGCAGGGTGTCAGGGACTTCACTGGCTACAAAAGCAGCCCTGCCTGCCCCCACAGCGATATCACACTAACCAACGATCTAAGCGCCTTCTTTGCCTGCTTCGAAACTGGCAACCACCTTGAGTGGAAGAACCCCAGCCGAGGCGGAGGGACTGGTCTTGTAACTGAGCACACAGGAAGTACAACGCGCTCTGCCAAGGGTCAACCCACGCAAGGCTGCAGGCCCGGATGGAGTTCTAGGAAGGGTACTTAAGGACTGTGCTGAACAGTTGGCTGAGGCATTCACCAGGATCTTTAACCTGTCATTATCTCTGGCTAAGGTCCCCAAGTGCCTGAAGTCGGCTACCATAGTGCCGGTGCCGAAAAAAGCAAAGATCACCAACCTGAACGACTACCGTCCGGTTGCCCTAACTCCGATAGTCATGAAGTGCTTTGAAAGGCTGGTCCTCTCACACATCAAATCCAGCATCCTTAACCCACTGGACCCACGTCAATTTGCATACAGGGCAAATAGATCCACAGAGGTTGCCATCTCTCTGGCTCTTCACACTGTCCTGACTCACCTGGAGAGACAGGGCACGCACGTGAGGATGCTATTCATTGACTATAGCTCCGCCTTCAACACGGTCATCCCCACCAAGCTCATCACCAAACTCTACCAGCTAGGCCTCAGCTCGTCGCTATGCGACTGGATCCTGGACTTCCTGCTGGAGCGACCGCAGGTAGTGAGAATGGGCCCGCACCTGTCCTCCACTATCACCCCGAGTACCGGCACACCACAGGGCTGTGTTCTGAGCCCCATGCTCTACTCCCTCTTCACACACGACTGTGTTCCTGTATTCGACACCAACACCATTGCCAAGTTTGCTGACGACACAACGGTGATCAGGCTGATCACCAACAGTGATGAAACAAAATACAGAGTGGAGGTGCAGAACCTGGCGGACTGGTGCTCTGATAACAACCTGTCCCAAAATACCACCAAGACCAAGGAGCTGATCATCAACTTCCGTAGGTCACACAAAGGGGAATATGCCCCGATCTTTATCAATGAGGACAGTGTGGAGAGTGTCCAGTTTCACGTTTCTGGGCACTCACATTTCGGTGGACCTAACATGGTCCAATAACACTGCTGCGCTGGTCAAGAAGGCACAGCAACGACTGTTCTACCTAAGAACACTGAAGAAGCCTGGTCTACCCCAACAGCTGCTGACGACATTCTACCGCTGCACCATAGAGAGCATCCTAACACATGGCATCCCTGTGTGGTATCTCAGCTGCACGGAGGCAGAGAGGAAAGCTCTTCAGCGGGTAGTCCATAGAGCTCAGAGTACCATCAGAACACAGCTACTAGCCTTGGAGAGCATCTACAACACACGATGCCTCAGAAAAGCCACCAGCATCCACAAAGACTCTTCACACCCCTGCAACAGTCTGTTCGAACTTCTACCATCCGGGCAGACGATACAAGGCCTTCTACGCCCGCACTTCCAGACTCAGGAACAGCTTCATCCCTAGGGCCATAGCTGCTATGAACCGGTCCTGCTGAGCCGGATGGGCACATCGCACAGTGAACCGGCACAAATCTACTTGCACTTTATTCTGTTTTAAAACTGTTACAATTTGTTTCATTGGGTTGTTTAAATTAATACTGACTAGCTAATTAATTTATTGCATCGTATGGGAGGCGCATTCCCAATCTCGTTGTACCCCTGTTCAATGACAATAAAGATATATTGTATTGTATTCTATTGTAATAGCCCATAATCCAGGCAGACATTAAACCCATGGCCTCCAGCTTTAGTCAGCCTATAGTGGCCTCCAACCTCTGTCTTGGTAAAATGAATGCAAGCATCAATCTTATCTATGCCCCTTGTGATTTAATAAACCTCGGCAAGGTCACCCCACAGCCTCCTTCACTCCAAAAAAGAAACAGCCCCCACGCATCCAGGCTCTCCTCACATCTTGAGCACTCCTGTCCCGGCAACATCCTTCTGCAGCCTCTCTATCTCAATCACATTCTTTGCAGTAGCATGGTGACAGGGCCCAGGAGTGTAAGTAACACTGTAAATGACAGGGCCCAGGAGTGTAAGTAACACTGTAAATGACAGGGCCCAGGAGTGTAACACTGTAAATGACAGGGGCCAGGAGTTTAACACTGTATGGAAGATGGTGACGGCAGAGGCTATCACAACATTTCAGAAGTATCTGGATAAGCACTTGAATCACCAAGGCCTAGAAGGTGACAGATCATATGTTGTTATCTGGGAATGATATAAATTGATACTGGTGAGGGCAGGAATAGAGAGATCGGGGATATGAATGTATGGCTGAGGGGCTGGTGCAGGGAGCATGGATTTAGATTTCTAGACCACTGGGATCTCTTCTGGGGTAGGGGTGACCTGTACAAAAGGGACGGGTTACACCTTAACAGCAGGGGGACCAACATTCTGGCTGGTAGGTTTGCTCGTGCTACAAGTGTGGCTTTCAACTAAGTAGTGGGGGGGAGGGGTTGACAAACTGGGAACACGAAGATGGAGTTAAAGGGGAATTATAAAGGAATATAGGAGAAATTGCAAAGGACTCTCAAATGAATGGGGAGGGAAGTTCTACAAGGGATAAGAGAGTAAGGTCAGGGCCAATTGTGACCGGTGTGAGAGGCGAGGTGAATACCGAAGTTAAAGTGTTGTATTTAAATGCGCGAAGTATAAGAAATAAAGTGGATGAGCTTGAGGCTCAGTTAGACATTGGCAAGTATAATGTTGTGGGAATCACTGAGACATGGCTACAAGAGGACCAGGGCTGGGAACTGAATATTCAGGGGTACACAACATATAGAAAAGACAAACAGGTGGGCAGAGGGGGTGGGGTCGCTCTGTTGGTGAGGAATGATATTCACTCCCTTGCAAGGGGTGACATAGAATCAGGAGATGTAGAATCAGTATGGATAGAATTGAGAAATTGTAAGGGTAAAAAGACCCTAATGGGAGTTATCTACAGGCCCCCAAACAGTAGCCTCGACACAGGGTGCAAGTTGAATGAGGAGCTAAAATTGGCATGTGGCAAATGTAATGCTACGGTGGTTATTGACCAACGAGCTTAACACCTTCTTTGCCCGCTTTGAAACTGGCAAAACCACCTTGAGTGAAAGAACCCCAGCCGAGGCGGTGGGACAGGTCTTGCAACTGAGCACACAGGAGGTACAACGCGCTCTGCAAAGGGTCAACCCACGCAAGGCTGCAGGACCGGATGGTGTTCAAGGAAGGGTACTGAAGGACTGTGCTGAACAGCTGGCTGAGGTATTCACCAGGATCTTTAACCTGTCATTATCTCTGGCTACGGTCCCCAAGTGCCTGAAGTCGGCTATCATAGTTCCGGTGCCGAAAAAAGCAAAGATCTCCAACCTGAACGACTACCGCCCGGTTGCCCTAACGCCGATTGTCATGAAGTGCTTTGAGAGGCTGGTCCTCTCACACATCAAATCCAGCATCCCTGACTCACTGGACCCACATCAATTTGCATACAGGGCAAATAGATCTACAGAGGACGCCATCTCTCTGGCTCTTCACACTGTCCTGACTCACCTAGAGAGACAGGGCACGTACGTGAGGATGCTATTCATAGACTATAGCTCCGCCTTCAACACGGTCATCCCCACCAAGCTCATCACCAAACTCCACCAGCTAGGCCTTAGCTCGTCATTATGTGACTGGATCCTGGACTTCCTGCTGGAACGACCGCAGGCAGTGAGAATGGGCCCGCACCTGTCCTCCACTATCACCCTGAGTACCGGCACACCACAGGGCTGTGTTCTGAGCCCCATGCTCTACTCCCTCTTCACACACGACTGTGTTCCTGCATTCGACACCAACACCATTGTCAAGTTTGCAGACGACACAACGGTGATCGGGCTGATCACCAACGGGGATGAAACAAACTATAGAGCGGAGGTGCAGAACCTGGCGGACTGGTGCTCGGATAACAACCTGTCCCTAAATACCACCAAGACCAAGGAGCTGATCATCAACTTCCGTAGGTCACATAACGGGGAATATGCCCCGATCTCTATCAATGGGGTCAGTGTGGAGAGAGTGTCCAGCTTCAAGTTTCTGGGCACTCACATTTCGGAGGACCTAACATGGTCCAATAACACTGCTGCGCTGGTCAAGAAGGCACAACAAAGACTGTTCTACTTAAGAACACTGAAAAAGTCTGGTCTACCCCAACAGCTGCTGACGACCTTCTACCGCTGCACCATAGAGAGCATCCTAACGCATGGAATCCCTGTGTGGTACCTCAGCTGCACGGAGGCAGAAAGGAAAGCTCTACAGCGGGTAGTCCATAGAGCACAGAGGGCCATCGGAACACAGCTACCAGACTTGGAGGGCATCTACAACACACGATGCCTCAGAAAAGCCACCAGCATCCACAAAGACTCTTCACACCCCTGCAACAGTCTGTTCGAACTCCTTCCATCGGGCAGACGATACAAGGCCTTCTATGCCCGCACCTCCAGACTCAGGAACAGCTTCATCCCCAGGGCCATAGCTGCTATGAACCGGTCCTGCTGAGCCGGATGGCCACAACGCATAGATCAACTTGCACTTTACCCTGTCCAAAACTGTTACAACTGTTCGTTTCGTTGGGTTGCTGCTGTCTAAATTACCTAAATTATTGCATCGTATGGGAGGCGCATTCCCAATCTCGTTGTACCCCTGGGTACAATGACAATAAAGATATATTGTATTGTATTGTATTGTATTGTTATGGGAGATTTCAACATGCAGGCAGACTGGGAAAATCAGGTTGGTAATGGACCCCAGGAAAGAGAGTTTGTGGAGTGTCTCCGAGATGGATTCTTAGAACAGCTTGTACAGGAGCCTACTAGGGAGAAGGCAATTCTGGATTTAGTGTTGTGTAATGAACCTGATCTGATAAGGGGACTCGAGGGAAAAGAGCCATTAGGATGCAGTGATCACAATATGATAAGTTTTACTCTACAAATTGAGAGGGAGAAGGGAAAATCGGAAGTGTCAGTATTACAGTATAGCAAAGGGGATTACAGAGGCATGAGGCAGGAGCTGGCCAAAATTGACTGGAAGGAGGCCCTAGCAGGGAAGACGGTGGAACACCAATGGCAGGTATTCCTGGGAATAATGCGGAAGTTGCAGGATCAATTTATCCCAAAGAGGAGGAATGATTCCAAGGGGAGTAAGAGGCACCCGTGGCTGACAAGGGAAGTCAAGGACAGCATAAAAATAAAAGAGAAGAAGTACAACAAGGCAAAGAAGAGTGGGAAGCCAGAGGATTGGGACTCTTTTAAAGAGCAACAGAAGATGACTAAGAAGGCAATACGGGGAGAAAAGATGAGGTACGAGGGTAAACTAGCCAATAATATAAAGGAGGATAGTAAAAGCTTTTTTAGGTAATGTAAAGAGGAAAAAAATAGTCAAGGCAAATGTGGGTTCCTTGAAGACAGAAGCGGGGGAATTTATTATGGGGAACAAGGAAATGGCAAGTGAGTTGAACTTTGGATCTGTCTTCACTAAGGAAGATACAAGCAATCTCCCAGATGTTCTAGTGGCCAGAGATCCTAGGGTGACGGAGGAGCTGAAGGAAATCCACATTAGGCAGGAAATGGTGTTGGGTAGACTGATGGGACTGAAGGCTGATAAATCCCCAGGGCCTGATGGTCTGCATCCCAGAGTACTTAAGAAGGTGGCGCTAGAAATTGTGGATGCATTGTTGATCATTTTCCAATGTTCTATAGATTCAGGATCAGTTCCTGTGGATTGGAGGGTAGCTAATGTTGTCCCACTTTATAAGAAAGGAGGGAGAGAGAAAACGGGAAATTATAGACCAGTTAGTCTGATATAAGTGGTGGGGAAGATGCTGGAGTCAATTATAAAAGACGAAATTGGGGAGCATTTGGATAGTAGTAACAGGATCGTTCCGAGACAGCATGGATTTACGAAGGGGAAATCATGCTTGACTAATCTTCTGGAATTCTTTGAGGATGTAACTAGGAAAATTGACAGGGGAGAGATGGTGGATGTGGTGTACCTCGACTTTCAGAAAGCCTTCGACAAGATTCCACATAGGAGATTAGTGGGCAAAATTAGAGCACATGGTTGTGGAGGTAGGGTACTGACATGGATAGAAAATTGGTTGTCAGACAGAAAGCAAAGAGTGGGGATAAATGGGTCCCTTTCAGAATGGCAAGCAGTAACTAGTGGGGTACCGCAAGGCTCGGTGTTGGGACCGCAGTTATTTACAATATACATTAATGACTTGGATGAAGGGATTAAAAGTACCATTAGCAAATTTGTGGATGATCCAAGCTGGGTGGTAGTGTGAACTGTGAGGAAGATGCTATGAGGTTGCAGGGTGACTTGGACAGGTTGTGTGAGTGGGCGGATGCATGGCAGATGCAGTTTAATGTGGATAAGTGTGAGCTTATCCACTTTGGTGGTAGGAATAGGAAGGCAGAATATTATCTGAATGGTGTCAAGTTAGGAAAAGGGGACGTACAACGAGATCTGGGTGTCCTAGTGCATCAGTCACTGAAAGGAAGCATGCAGGTACAGCAGGCAGTGAAGAAAGCTAATGAAATGTTGGCCTTCATAACAAGAGGAGTTGAGTATAGGAGCAAAGAGGTCCTTCTGCAGTTGTACAGGGCCCTAATGAGACCACACCTGTAGTACAGTGTGCAGTTTTGGTCTCCAAATTTGAGGAAGGATATTCTTGCTATTGAGGGCGTGCAGCGTAGGTTTACTAGGTTAATTCCCGGAATGGCAGGACTGTCATATGTTGAAAGATTGGAGCGACTAGGCTTGTATACACTGGAATTTAGAAGGATGAGAGGAGATCTTATCATATCATATCATATATATACAGCCGGAAACAGGCCTTTTGGTCCCTCCAAGTCCGTGCCGCCCAGCGATCCCCGTACATTAACACTATCCTACACCCACTAGGGACAATTTATTACATTTACCCAGCCAATTAACCTACATACCTGTACGTCTTTGGAGTGTGGGAGGAAACCGAAGATCTCGGAGAAAACCCACGCAGGTCACGGGGAGAACGTACAAACTCCTTACAGTGCAGCACCCGTAGTCAGGATCGAACCCGAGTCTCCGGCGCTGCATTCGCTGTAAAGCAGCAACTCTACCGCTGTGCTACCATGCCGCCCTTATCGAAACATATAAGATTATCGAAACATATAAGATTATTAAGGGGTTGGACACGTTAGAGGCAGGAAACATGTTCACAATGTTGGGGGAGTCCAGAACAAGGGGCCACAGTTTGAGAATAAGGGGTAGGCCATTTAGAACTGAGATGAGGAAAAACGTTTTCAGTCAGAGAGTTGTGAATCTGTGGAATTCTCTGCCCTCAGAAGGCAGTGGAGGCCAATTCTCTGAATGCATTCAAGAGAGACCTAGATAGAGCTCTTAAGGATAGCGCAGTCAGGGGGTATGGGGAGAAGGCAGGAACGGGGTACTGATTGAGAATGATCAGCCATGATCACATTGAATGGCAGTGCTGGCTCGAAGGGCTGAATGGTCTCCTCCTGCACCTATTGTCTATTGATACTTAATGATCAGTATGGACAAGGTGAACTGAATGCCTTGTATCCGTGTTGTATGACACTTTGACTCTATCAGTTGAAGCCTGGGGCAGATCAGTTATGATTGCATTGACACAGGGCAGGCAATCTACTTTTGTCCCTGTTTTGCTGTGTTCCTGTGAGAAGACACTGAGTGATCTTGGCAGTCACTGATGGAGGATTCTAATTCAATGATAAATATTGCAGCGATGGAACAGCAGAAAAGGCACAGGAAATTCACTCCTTGGTCGAGCAGGCCAGAACTTTATAACTCGGAGTGCAGGAAGATGAGGGGTGATATTATAGAGGTGTATCATTTCATGAGAGGAATACATAGTATAAATGCAGTCTTTTACCCAGAGTAGGGGAATCAAAACCAAAGGCCATGGATTGAAGGTGAGGGGGAAAAGATTGAGTAGGACGGAACCTGAGGGGCAACTTTTTTTTTTAAATGCAAAGGGTGGTAGGTATATGGAACGAGCTGCCAGTGGAGGTAATTGAGACAGCTACTTTCACAACAAGTACATGGATAGGATAGGTCGTCGTGGACATGTTGGGCCAAAAGGCTTGTTTCCACACTGTATGACTCTATGACTCTCCCAGTCCGAGCTCCCTCTCTCACCTCAGCCTTGCTTCCATCCATTGCTGAATGTTCCTGTGATTTTTCCCCGGCCGTTTTCTCTGCCTCAGACATGGAGAGTCCATTGTTCTCAGTCAGTGAGCTTCCTAAAACATACACAATACTAAGAAGCATCATTGGACAGAGGGCTCTGACTATTGGATCTTTAATGGATAGAAGATGTTGAAGAATATCTACTGGACATGTCCATAGAACACCACGGGCAATGCAATGGATCTTCTATAATTTTAATGGACAATTATAATCGAACTGCCCACCAAAGGGTCCAATCCAACCAACACCAATTCCATGCTTTAAAATGACACCAGCTCCTCCCACGCTTCTTCATCTAATCCCAGTACACTGAGCATCCATTGCAGTTCCCATTTAGTTACTCAACCTGCCTTTGAATACTTGCACACACAAGAACCGCACCAGTAGATATGCAATGTACATAGAGCATTGGATAGAAAACTTCCACAGGACAATCACTGTGCCAGACCTTGGTCACTGGGTTCGGGATCAGTAACAGGCTAACGGCACACAGGGCCTGGGCAGCTGAAGACAAAGATATTAATTGTGAAGCTGTTAAATTTGTGGATAACAGGTCAGAATTCGAGTGGCTGAGAGAGCCAACCACTGAAGGTAATGGTGGGGCATATGTGATAGGAAGGGGCAAGGCCATGGAAGGCATTTAAAACCAGGTTATGTATTTTATGACCGGGATCAGCAGTAACAGGTGAATGAGATTGGTGCAAATTGGGAAATTGGGAAAATTTTGCCTTTGCTTTCAAACTGTAATAAATAAACTTTCCATTTCTCTCCACTTTCACTGCCCCCTAACACTGTCTGCAACTCAAACACCTCCTTCTTATGCCGATCCATTCATTAGTTTGTCTCTCTCACTCTGTGCCTCTCCAGCTGTTGTCTCTTTCATGTCTTCTCCCCTCACTGCCCAATTGGACAATCCCTCTCTCGTTCCACATTTCCAACCTTTGCTCAGTTTGCCACTGTGAAATTTGGCCAGTTATCTGGGATCCTGAAGTGCAAGATGCCTTGTTCTCATTGAACTGCCATTATAAATATGATAACAGAACAGGGGAGAATTGAACAGTGGCGCATTTCCATTGGAACTGCAATGTCCAGATATGCGAGAGTGAATTATTAAGATACTGCACGGAAACAGGCCAATCAGTCCAATAATTCAAAGATAAACACAAAAAACCCGAGTAACTCAGCAGGACAGGCAGCATCTCTGCAAAGAAAGGATGGATGATGATTCTGGTTTCCACCCATTTAAAGAAGGGACTCGACCCAAAACGTCACCCATTCCTTCTCCCCAGAGATGCTGCCTGTCCCACTGAGTTACTCCAGCTGTTTGTATGTATCTTCAGTTTAAACGAGCAGCTACAATTCCTTCCTACACTAGTCCAATATTTCAAACTGCCTTGAAAACTCTTTGCCTCCTTCTCCCCACTCCACCAACTCTCCTTTTGTCCTTTTTTCATCTGTGGCTTAGACAATAGAAAATAAACAATAGACAATAGATGCAGGAGGAGGCCATTCGGCCCTTCGAGCCAGCACCACCATTCAATATGATCATGGCTGATCATTATCAATCAGTACCCCGTTCCTGCCTTCTCCCCATACCCCCTGACTCCACTATCCTTAAGAGCTCTATCTAGCTCTCTCTTGAAAGCATCCAGAGAATTGGCCTCCACTGCCTTCTGAGGCAGAGAATTCCAGATTTACAACTCTCTGACCGAAAAAGTTTTTCCTCATCTCCGTTCTAAATAGCCAAACCCTTTTTTCTTAAACTGTGGCCCCTAGTTCTGGACTCCCCCAACATTGGGAACATGTTTCCTGCCTCCAACGTGTCCAATCCCTTAATAATCTTATATGTTTCAATAAAATCCCCTCTCATCCTTCTAAATTCCAGTGTATGCAAGCCTAATTTGCATCTGTGGCCTTTCACAAAATGTTACCTGTGCCCGATATGAAAAGTACTTTGTTTTCCGTCTAGATGTTTCTTGTTACAAACAGGATTGTGGGAATGGTGGCAAATTAATCTGCAGTGCTTCCATTGGAAATGTTATGATGGCAGATTTGAATTTGGTACACAGCAACAAGTATTTAAGCCCTTCCACTCAAACTCCTATGAAAACTGCCTCGATCGTCCATTCCCTCCTCCTATCCTCAGCCACTCTCCTTTTCCATAAATTCTCGTTTCCTTGTCGCTCAATTTGCATCTGAGCCCTTTCATCAATGGTTACCTGATTCCTTGGTGTGAAAGGTCCCTTGTTCTCAGTCTATGGATTTCCTGGTAAAAACACAGATGATAGAGCAGGAAAGTTAACCCATTAGTAATGTAGTGGTTGCAAAAACAGGGGTGTTTTGTATGGAAGTTACTGCAGAGGAACAGGCCATTCAGCCCAACAACATTGACTTGTTTTATACTGCACACCAACATCCTGCAATGTGGAAGCACTGTGCACTCAGCTGTGTCGTGGGACTGCAGTGAACAGAGGGGACTGGACAAGGAACATCCACACAATCATTCCTCATTCACGAAAAATTACATCAGTTTATCTAAAGATCTGAATTGGAGGCAGCCATATATCTTGGACCATTAAAAATTATGGAGAGTACTGCAACGAGGGAGACAGATGGGACCACTAAACGGTTTGAAAATTAGCATGAGAACATCGTGACTGAGCTCAACACAGAGGAAATAGTGGAACAAGACTTAGCGCAATGAATTATTTATGTCCCTGCATAGAAACAGGTCGTTTTGCCCAGCAGCTCCATGACATGTTTTACATTCTACATCAACCTCCTGTAACGTGGCAGCTCTGGACACTCAGCTGTGCGGTGGGACTACAGTAACAGAGAGGACTGGAAAAGGAACATCCACAAAATCATTTGTTTTGCACATTGGTGTCAGTGCTCGAGAACTATGATGAGCAGACACCACATGGGGCCTTGGCAGCTGCAAAACAGCCAAAACTAGAAAATGTTGTTGGGACTTTTGAGTTTAAAGGGAGAGAATGGATAAGCTGTCTATTTTCCCTGGAGCAAGGACAAAACCTGAGCAGTGTCTTTATGGAGGTTTATAAAATTGTGAGGAATGTTAGTAAGCTGGATAGTCACAATCTCTTTCTCCGGATAAAAGTCATAGGTTTAAGGAGTGTCACATTTTTCAGAGTGTGGTGAGTATATGGAATGAGCAGCCAGAAGAAGTGGTTGAGGCATGTACAATTATCATGTATTAAAGAAATTTGAAGAGATACTTGGACAATAAAGATGTGGAGAGACACACAACAAACTGCATATTCTGCAATTCTGACCAAAATTCCAAGTGCTGGAAGAGCTCAGCAGGTCAAGCAGCATTGTGGAGGGAATGGACAGGCGATGTTTCATGTCAGGCCCCCTCTTCAGACTCAGACCATCATCTGTCCATTCCCTCTACAGATGCTATCTGTCCGGTTGTGTTGCTCCAACACTTCGAGGAACACTTGCTCAGGGATATAGGTAAACCACTGACATGTTGGGCCAAGGTGCATGCTTCCATGCTGTTCAACTCTCTGCCAGCTATGAAAACATTAAATGTGCAGATGAGTAGCTAAGATATATCAGATGCTGCACGGAATGGATTGCAGAGATAAGGAGGAGTAAGACCAGAGAGGGAACTGAAAATCAAGTTACCACAGAATGTCTCTGTCTGTCTTCCCAGAAAGCCTCTTGCTTAATCTCGTACTTTTCTGTTGTTAATATTGCCCAATGTGCAACGACTGGTGTTTTTTTTGTCAGAAGTGAAGAATCCTCTATTCTTGCTTTGCAACTGGCATCTCACAAACATTATATCAGGAATGGGTAAGAATGATTGAAGGAGTGAGTTCATTGGATCGTCAATTGAACCGAAAGCTGGAAAGAATTCTTTAGAATTTACCACACAGGAATGTCCAGTTCAGGCCAAAATCACAGCCGTGCCATTTGCCCATCCCTGCTTCCTGCAATCACGCAATTTTGTTCCTGTCAAAATTAACATCATCGTTCCTAACATTACATACTTTACAACACTCTCATAGCTCAGTGTCCAACATTAATAGTGAGTGTTCCTAGGGAGGGATGTATCTTTTCTCTGGATGTTTATTATCCAATCCATTCTATATATTATATTCCAGTACACAGAGGGCCAACATTAGTTCACTGCTGTTGTGGGAGGAAATTATCCTGCAGATGATGCCTCTCTCACACTCATGTCCTCTGATTCACCATCTCTGCTCACCAGCCCCCACCACCCTCTCCTCCCTTACCCAACTGTGCTCCTCCCAAAACAAGGCATCTTAGACAGACACGGGTCAAGAGAATGGGTTTAAACCGGCGAACGGAACTTAATGAAAAACAATGCAAGGTTAAGCACTTGTGTGAAGTATGAAAAGGCAGTAGAAATTAAAAGTGGGTGGAGTGCAGACAGATCGAGGTGTTCTTGTGCATGAGACACCTGACAGTCGACATGAAGGTGCAACAAACATCAGGAAGGTAAGTAGCACATTGGGATTTATTGCAAGCGGGGTTGGAGATGAAAATACAGTTGAAGTTTAGCCATACCTGAAATACTATGTGCGATGTTGGTCTCGTTATTTAAGAGTATATTTGCATTGAAAATAGCCCAAAAGAGATTAACTCACCAAATTTCAGGGATAAAGCTTATATACAACCTCAAATGTCTAAAAGTGTTGGTTTGTGTTGTTTGGAGTTGACAAGGATGCGGGATGAGGGGTGAGCCACACACGGTCCCACAGCGGCGGAACAGTGTCGTTGTTGGGACAGAGTCAGAGATAAACAGCATGGAAACAGGACCTTTGAGTGCACACCAACCAGCCTTTAAAAAAATCCTACCCTCAGATAACATGTTCCCAATGTTGGGGGAGTCCAGAACAAGGGGCCACAGTTTGAGAATAAGGGGTAGGCCATTTAGAACGGAGATGAGGAAGAACTTTTTCAGTCAGAGGGTGGTGAAGGTGTGGAATTCTCTGCCTCAGAAGGCAGTGGAGGCCAGTTCGTTGGATGCTTTCAAGAGAGAGCTGGATAGAGCTCTTAAGGATAGCGGAGTGAGGGGGTATGGGGAGAAGGCAGGAACGGGGTACTGATTGAGAGTGATCAGCCATGATCGCATTGAATGGCGGTGCTGGCTCGAAGGGCTGAATGGCCTACTCCTGCACCTATTGTCTATTGTCTATTGTCTATTCTCCCCCATTTTATCTTTGGGCTTTTTTTGTTTTTCACTAATATTGTTTTTATTAATGAACTGAAAATGTATTTGTTTTTATGTTATCGTTTAGACATATTATGGTACTGCAAATAAGAATTTTATTGCGCCGTTTTGGTAAATATGTTACAATCTCTCCCTTCTCCTATTCCCCCATCCTCTCCCCCCACCCCCTTTCCCACTGCCTCTTCCCATTCTACCCACTAAAATTGCAGGTCAGGCAGCATCTCAGGAGAGAAGGAATGGGTGACGTTTCGGGTCGAGACCCTTCTTCAGACTGATGTCAGGTGGCGGGCCAAAGGAAGGATATAGCTGGAGACAGGAAGATAGAGGGAGAACTGGGAAGGGGGAGGGGAAGAGAGGGACAGAGGAACTAAAGTTGGAGAAGTCAATGTTCATACCGCTGGGCTGCAGGCTGCCCAAGTGAAATCTCCCCTCATCCTCCTACGCTCCATGTAACAAAGACCCAGCCTACTCAACCTCTCCCTTTAGCTCACACCCTCTAGTCCTGGCAACATCCTCTGAACCCTTTCAAGCTTGACAATATTTTTCCTATAACATGGTGCCCAGAAATGAACACAATATTCCAAATGCGGTCTCACCAAGGTCTTCTTCAACTGCAACATGACCTCCCAACTTCTCATATTTCGCTTGGGCAGCCTGCAGCCCAGCGGTATGAACATTGACTTCTCCAACTTTAGATAGTTCCTCTGTCCCTCTCTTCCCCTCCCCCTTCCCAGTTCTCCCTCTATCTTCCTGTCTCCACCTATATCCTTCCTTGTCCCGCCCCCCTGACATCAGTCTGAAGAAGGGTCTCGACCCCAAACATCACCCATTCCTTCTCTCCCGAGATGCTGCCTGACCTGTTCAGCAGCTATATCAGCTGCACCACTGTGAGATGTTTTGAACAAGGCTATTTAAGAAGAGAATTATTGAAAAAGACAGCAAGAATAAATCAGGGAACTATAGAACAGTGGGTCTGACATCAGTGGTGCAGAGGTTATTTGAGAGAAGTTGGAGGGACTGGATCTACCAGCATTTGGACAGGCATGGACATTCTCAAGGGGAGGGTGATTGCTGTGCATGTTGGCACCAATAACATTAGGAAAATGGAAAAGGTCCCGCAAAATTAATATACGTAGTTAGGCAAATGGTTCAAAAGCAGGACCTCCAGTACCACATGTAATGAGAGCAAGTACAAGAAATTTGGACAGATAAATGTGTGGCTGAGGAGTTGTTGCAGAGGGTAGGGATTTAGATTTTTGAACCATTGGAATCTCTTCTGAGGCAGAGGTGATCCATACAAGAAGGACGGGTTACACTTGAACTGAAGACCAACCAATATCCTGGCAGGAAAGTTTGCTGCTGGTAGTCGGGTGGGTTCAAATTAAAATTGCTGGGTGGAGGGGGGGATTCATTGCAGAACTGAGAGAACTGAGGCAGGTGAGCGGCTGGAACTAGGTATGGAAGGTGATAAAGAAAGCTCACTTGGCGGGATAGCACAGCAGGAAGCAACGTTGGACTGTTGTGAATTTGTGGAATCACCCAGAGAGCAGAGAATTTGTGGAATCACCCAGAGAGCAGAGAATTTGTGAATTTGTGGAATTCTCTGCCACAGAAGGCAGTGGAGGCAAATTCACTGGAAGAATTTAAAAGAGAGTTAGATAGAGCTTTTTTTAGATTTAGATTTATTAGAGATACAGGGCAGAAACAGGCCCTTCGGCCCACCAGGTCCGCGCCGCCCAGCGATCCCCGCGCACGAACACTATCCTACACCCACTAGGGACAATTTTTACATTTGCCCAGCCAATTAACCTACATACCTGTACGTCTTTGGAGTGTGGGAGGAAACCGAAGATCTCAGAGAAAATCCACGCAGGTCACGGGATGAACGTACAAACTCCATACAGACGGTGCCCGTAGTCAGGATCGAACCTGGGTCTCCGGCGCTGCATTCGCTTTAAGGCAGCAACTCTACTGCTGCGCCACTGTGCTCTTGGGGCTAGTGGAATCAAAGGCTATGGGGAGAAGGCAGGCATGGGTTAGAGTCATAGAGTGATACATTGTGGAAACAGGCTCTTCGGCCCAACTCTCCCACACCGACCAACAATGTCCCAGCTACCCTAGTCCCACTTGCCTGCACATTTGTTCCTAACCCTCAATACCTGTCCTATCCACATACCTGTTCAACTGTTTCTTAAACGATGGGATAGGCCCTGCCTCAACTACCTCCTCCGGCAGCTTGTTCCACACACCCACCACCCTCTGCGTGAAAAAATAACTCCTCAGATTCCTATTAAATCTTTTCCCATTCACCTTGAAATTATGTCCTCTGGTCCTCGATTCCCCTACTCTGGATAAAAGACTCTGTGCATCGACCTGATCTATTCCTCTCATGATTTTGTGTACCTCTATAAGATCTCCCCTCATCCTCCTACGCTCCATGGAACAAAGATCCAGCCTACTCAACCTCTCCCTTTAGCTCACACCCACTAGTCCTGGCAACATCCTCTGAACCCTTTCAAGCTGATAATATATTTCCTATAACATGGTGCCCAGAACTGAACACAATATTCTAAATGTGGTCTGACCAAGGTCTTCTTCAACTGCAACATGACATCCCAACTTCTATCACAAAATGCTGGAGTAACTCAGCAGGTCAGGCAGCATCTCAGGAGAGAAGGAATGGGTGACGTTTCGCGCCGAGACCCTTCTTCAGACTGATGTCAGGGGGGGCGGGACAAAGGAAGGATATAGGTGGAGATAGGAAGATAGAGGGAGAACTGGGAAGGGGGAGGGTAAGAGAGGGACAGAGGAACTATCATAAGTTGGAGAAGTCGATGTTCATACCACTGGGCTGCAAGCTGCCCAGGCGAAATACGAGGTGCTGTTCCTCCAATTTTCGGTGGGCCTCACTATGGCACTGGAGGAGGCCCATGACAGAAAGGTCAGACTGGGAATGGGAGGGGGAGTTGAAGTGCTCGGCCACCGGGAGATCAGTTTGGCCAACGCGGACCGAGCGCAGGTGTTGAGCGAAGCGATCGCCGAGCCTGCGCTTGGTTTCGCCGATGTAAATAAGTTGACATCTAGAGCAGCGGATGCAATAGATGAGGTTGGAGGAGGTGCAGGGGAACCTCTGTCTCACCTGGAAAGACTGTTTGGGTCCTTGGATGGAGTTGAGGGGGGAGGTAAAGGGACAGGTGTTGCATCTCGTGCGGTTGCAGGGGAAAGTGCCCGGGAATGGGGTGGTTTGGTTAGGAAGGGACGAGTGGACCAGGGAGTTACGGAGGGAACGGTCTCTGCGGAACGCAGAGAGGGGAGGGGATGGGAAGATACGGCCAGTGGTGGGGTCCCGTTGTAGGTGACGGAAATGTTGGCGGATGATTTGTTGGATCCGCTGGCTGGTGGGGTGGAAGGTGAGAACGAGGGGGATTCTGTCCTTGTTGCGAGTGGGGGGAGGGGGAGCAAGGGCGGAGCTGCGGGATGTAGAAGAGAGCCTAGTGAGAGCCTCATCTATAATGGAGGAGGGGAAGCCCCGTTTCCTGAAGAATGAGGACATCTCTGACGCCCTAGTGTGAAACACCTCATCCCGGGCTCAGATGCGGCGTAGGCGGAGGAATTGGGAGTAGGGGATAGACTTTTTGCAGGGGACCGGGTGGGAAGAAGTGTAGTCCAGATAGCTGTGCGAGTCAATGGGTTTATAGTAAATGTCCGTCACTAGTCTATCTCCTGTGATGGAGATGGTGAGGTCCAGAAACGGGAGGGAGATGTCGGAGATATTCCAGGTATATTTAAGGGCAGGATGGAAATTGGAAGTGAAGTGTATGAAGTCAGTGAGTTCTGCATGGGTACAAGAGGTAGCACCAATGCAGTCGTCGATGTGGCGGATGTAGAGTTCGGGGATGGGGCCGGTGTACGCCTGGAACAGGGATTGTTCGACGTACCCGACAAAGAAGCAGCATAGCTGGGGCCCATGCGAGTGCCCATAGCTACGCCTCTGGTCTGGAGTAAGTGGGAGGAGTCAAAGGAGAAGTTGTTAAGGGTAAGAACCAGCTCTGCTAGGCGGAGGAGAGTGTTGGTAGATGGGGATTGGCTGGTTCTACGGTCGAGGAAGAAACGGAGGGCTTCGAGACCATCCTTGTGGGGGATGGAAGTGTAGAGTGACTGGACATCCATGGCAAAGATGAGGGAGTGGGGGCCTGGGAACCGGAAATTATCGAGGAGATGGAGAGTGTGTGAGGTGTCTTGGACGTAGGTGGGGAGGGATTTAACCAGGGGGGATAGGATGGACTCGAGGTAGATGGAAATAAGTTTGGTGGGACATGAGCAGGCAGAGACAATGGGTCTGCCGGGACAGTTCTGTTTATGGATTTTGGGTAGGAGGTAGAATCGGGCCGTGCGGGGCTGGGGAACTATAAGTTTGGAGGCATTGGAGGGTAGATCGCCGGAAATGGTGAGCTCCGTGATGGTGCTGATGATAAAGGTCTGGTGTTTGTCGGTGGGGTCATGGTCCAGGGATAAGTAGGAAGAGGTGTCTGAGAGTTGTCGTCTGGCCTCGGTAGACTTCTATTCTCAAGACTCTGACTGATGAACGCCAAAGTGCCAAAAGCCTTTTTGACCACTTTATCTACCTGCGATTCGACCTTCAAGGAACCATGCACTTGTACTCCTAGATCCTCTGCGCTACAACATTACCCAGAGGCTTACCATTTACTGTGTAGGTCCTGCTCTTGTTCGACAACCCAAAATGCAACACCTCACACTTCTCTGTATTAAATTCAATCAACCATTCCTCCACCCACGTGGCCAATCGTTCCAGATCCTGCTGCAATCATTCACAACCATCTTCACTATCTGCAAAACCACTAACTTTTGTATCATCAGCAAACTTGCTGATCTTGTCCTGTATGTTCTCATCCAAATTATTGACGTAGATGACAAACAGTAATGGGCCCAGCACCAAACCCTGTGGCACACCAGTAGTCACAGGCCTCCATTCTGAGAAGCAACCTTCCACCATCACCCTCTGCTTCCTGATTACTTCAGGGTTACTGATTGTGGATGATCAGCCATGATCCCAATGAATGGCGGTGCTGGCTGAAAGGGCCGAATGGCCTCCTCCTGCACCTATTTTCTATGTTTCTTTGTTTCTATTGAATTGCATCTATTTAATGTGAGAGGCCTGATGGGCAAGTCTTGGATAGGTACATGCGACTGGGATATTTAAAACATTACAAAAACATCGCTAAGAGAGGTACAGAACTGGCAGTTTAATGATCTCGGGTACAGGTGCGAGAGATACAAGATAGAGGTGGGGGTAAAAGAGGAGGGGATGGTGCTCGATTGATTAGGAAGAATGTCACAGCAGTAATCAGATGACATTTCTGATGGGTCTTGCAGTGAGGTTATAGGGGTGGAGCTGAGTAATAAAAAAACAGATGATTAGCTTGTTGGGAATGTACTATAGGCCCTTAAATAGTCAACGGGAATTATAAGAACAAATGTGCGAGGAGATTTCCGACAGCTGATTAATAGGGTCACCACCATCGGCAATTTTAACTTTCCCAATATAGACTGGGACTGACAGAGTGTCAAGGGCTGCGATGGGATGGAATTTGTCAAATGAATTCAGGAAAGTTTCTTTAGGTAATACAGTGCATTCAGAAAGTATTCAGACCCCTTCAGTTCTTCTACATTGTGCTCTGTTACAGCCTTATTTTAAAATGGATTAAATTCACTTTTGTTATCATCAATCTACACACAATACCCCAGAATAAAAAAGCGAAAATAGGTGTTTTGAAATTTTTGAAAAGTAATTTGAAAAGAAATAACTGAAATATCATATTTACATAAGTATTCAGACCCTTTGCTATGACACTCAAAATTGAGCTTTTGTTCATCCTATTTCTATTGATTATCCTTGAGATGTTTCTACAACTTGACTGGAGTCCACCAGTGGTAAATTAAATTGATTGGACATGACTTGGAAAGACATCCACCCATCTACATAAGGTCCCACAGTTGACAGTGCATGTCAGGGTAAAAACCAAGCCATGAAGACGATGGAATTGTCCATAGACATCCGAGACAGGATTGTGTTGAGACATATCTGGGGAAGGGTATAAAACAATTTCTGCAGAATTGCAGGTCCCGAAGAGCATAGTGTCCTCCATCATTCTTAAATGGAAGAACTTTGGAACCACCAGGGCTCTTCATAGAGCTGGCCGCCCGGCCAAACTAAGCAATCGGGAGAGAAGGGCCTTGGTCAGGGAGTGACCAAGAACCCAATAGTCACTCTAACAGAGCTCCAGAGTTCCTTTGTGAAGATGGGAGAATTTTCCAGAAGGACAACTATATCTGCAGCACTCCACCAATCAGGCCTTTATGGTTGAATGGCCGGACAGAAGCCACTCCTCAGTAAAAGGCACATGATAGCCTGCTTGGAGTTTGCCAAAAGGCACTTAAAACACTCTCAGACCATGAGAAACATGATTCTCTGGTCTGATGAAACCAAGATTGAAATCTTTGGCCTGAATGCCAAGCGGCACCGCTCATCGCCTGACCAATACAATATCTACAGTGAAGCATGGTGGTGGCAGCATCATGCTGTGGGGATGTTTTTCAGTGGCAGGAACTGGGAGACTAGTCAGGATCGAGGGAAAGATGAACGGAGCAAAGTACAGAGAGATCCTTGATGAAAACCTGCTCTAGAGCGTTCTGGACCTCCGATTGGGGCGGGCGTTTATGATTAAAAAATGAATTTAATCCATTTTAAAATAAGGCTGTAACGTAGCAAAATGTGGAAAAAGTGAAGGGGTCTGAATACTTTCTGAATGCACTGTATGTAGAGGCCACTATTGGAGAGGGCAAAGCTTGATCTTCTCTTTGGAAATTGGGACAGGCAAGTGCCTGAAATGTCAGTGGATGAGCGTTTTAGGGCCAGTGACCAGTTCTATTAGCTTTAAAATAGTTATGGATAAAGAGAGGGTGGGCCCACAGTAAAAATTCTAAATTGGGACTAGTGTAACTTTGATGGTATGAGACAGGTACTTGCTCAAGTTGATGGAGTAGGTTGTTTGCAGGCAAAGGAACATCTGGAAAGTGGGATGCTTTTAAAAGTGTGATGGCATGAGCTCAGAGCATGCATGTTCCAATTCGAGCAAAGGGCAAGGCAGGTGGGAGTAACGAAGCCTGCATGATCAGAGAAATTGAGCCTCTTGTCTGGAAAAAGGAGGCATAGAACTTGCATAGGCAGCTGGGATCAAGTGTAACCCTGGAGAAGTTTTGGGAAAATCAAGAGGGCAAAAAATAGGGAAATAATATTAAGGAAAATCCAGAGAGATTTTATGTACATTAAGATAAAGAGGGTAAATAGAGAGAGAATAGGGTCCTCCAGAAACCAAAATGGTTATCTCCATGTGCTGCAGGAGATGGGCAAGGTCTTCAGTTAGGACAGTCTGTAATATGGTTGAAGAGGTGCTGGATGTCCTACGGTAATTGAAAGTACATAAATCTCCTGCAACTGATCAGACATATCCGAGAATACCGTAGGTAGCTTGAGAAGAATTGCAGGATCCCTGGCTGAGATATATGAATCATCATTAGGCATGGGTGAGGTGCCGCACGAGTGGAGGGTGGCTAATGTTGTGCCCCTATTTAAGAAGGGCTGCAAGGAATAGCCTGGGAACTATAGACCAGGAAGCCTAACATCTGTGGTTGGCAAATTACTGGGGAGGATTCTGAGATAAGATATACATGCATTTGGATTAGGCTTGTAAACACTGGAATTTAGAAGGATGAGTGGAGATCTTATCGAAACGTATAAGATTATTAAGGGGTTGGACACGTTAGAGGCAGGAAACATCTTCCCAATGTTGGGGGAGTCCAGAACAAGGGGCCACAGTTTAAGAATAAGGGGTAGGCCATTTAGAACTGAGATGAGGAAAAACTTTTTCAGTCAGAGAGTTGTGAATCTGTGGAATTCTCTGCCTCAAAGGCAGTGGAAGCCAATTCTCTGAATGCATTCAAGAGAGAGCTGGATAGAGCTCTTAAGGATAGCGGAGTCAGGGGGTATGGGGAGAAGGCAGGAACAGGGTACTGATTGAGAATGATCAGCCATGAACACATTGAATGGCGGTGCTGGCTCGAAGGGCCGAATGGCCTCCTCCTGCACCTATTGTCTATTGTCTACTGACATGGGCTGATTAGAGTTACACAGTGTGGAAACAGGCCTTTCAGTCCAACTTCCCCACGTCGACCCATATGCCCCATGAATATTAATCCTACCTGCCTGGATTTGGCCCATATCCTTCCAAATCTATCCTTCTACCTGTTCAAATGTTTATTAAATGTTATGATAGTACCTGCTTCAACTACCTCCTCTGGCAGGTTGTTCCATATATCCACTACCTTCTGATGTAAAACCTAAAAGAAAAAGTGAGTGGGGAAAGATTTATCAGGAACCTAACTCCTCTGATTCTTGACTGATTTGGAATAGTCAGCATGGTTTTGCATATGGGAGATTCCAAATACAAATCTAATTGAGTAATTTGAAGAAGCAACCAAAAATGTAATTGACATTTTTCTATATAGTTTTCAGCAAGGAATTTGGTCAGGTTGTGCATATTTGGCTGCTCTGGAAGGGAGTGCTGGATAGAGAATTTGCTTCATGGAAGAAAGCTGAAGGTGATGGTGGAAAGTAGTTTTTCAGACTGGAGGCTTGTGGCTAGTGGTGCGCCTCAGGGATTGGTGCCGAGTCCATATCTGTTAGTGGTTTACATCAATGATTTGGATGAGAATGCACAAGTCATGAATTGCAAGTTTGCAGATGACACTAAAGTGAGTGCTATTGAAGATAGCAACAATGGTGACCAAAATTCACAGCAGGATCTTGATCAGCTATGTAGTTGGGCTGAGGAATGGTTAATGGAATTTAATGCAGATAGGAGCAAGGCATCATTGCATTTTGGAAAGTCAAACCAGGGGAGCATCTTCACAGAGAATGGCTGGGCCCTGGGGAGTGTTGTAGGGCAGAGGGATCTTGAAAGTGCAGCCACAGCCACAACTGCTTTCTTGGAACTTGCCTGCGCCTCCATCTTATCTGTCCCTCTCTTCCCCTCCCCCTTCCCAGTTCTCTGTCTTCCTGTCTCCACCTATATCCTTCCTTTGTCCCGCCCTCCTGACATCAGTCTGAAGAATGGTCTAGGCCCGAAACGTCACCCATTCCTTCTCTCCTGAGATGCTGCCTGACCTGCTGAGTTACTCCAGCATTTTGTGAATAAATACCTTTGAAAGTGCAGGTGCTCAGTTCGCTCAAAGTGGCCGCACAGGTAGATAATGTGGTCAAGAGGCCTATAGGTACATTGGCCTTCATCAATGAGTATAAAAATTGGGATGTTATGTTAACGGTTGTACAAGTTGTTGGTGAGGCCCAATTTGAAGTATTGTGTTCAGTTTTGGTCACCCTGTTAGAGGAAGGATATTGTTAAGCTGAAAAGAATGCAAAGAAGATCCATGAAGATGTTGCCAGGACATGAGGGCCTGAGCTATAGGGTGACAAAGATAAATTGCAATGCTTCAAGAAGACAGAATGGGATAGGGACGGTTGAGTGCTTAAAATGTTTAAAGTTCTTTTCATGCATTATAATAATTCTGTGCTTCAAAGAAGGTTGAAACTGAGCATGCCTAGCTGACACTCGCTGCAGTTTACTTTAGTCAGAATCTGTTCTCTGTTGTCAAAGGATAAATCGCAATCATAAAGCAATAAAATAAGGTTGAAAGGGGAACAGGATATTTGCTTATCTGTAATGGTGTAGAATTGGGCTGTGTTTATTCTGCTGTGCTTTCGGAAGTGCATGATGTATATTTGTTATAAGACCATTTGGAGGAAGGAAAACCTCTAAAGTGTTTGCCCTGGTAAACCAAACATCAAAAGGAAAATCTGTACATTAGAAGCAGATGATTTTTTTTGTTCGTTGAGCAATCTCTTAAAATTGCTCCCAGTGATCACTGTATTTGGCGCTTTTGAATAAAGTCTTGATTGTATTGCCAGGTCTTTGTGTTGTGTTTTAAAGATTTCTTTAACAAGGGGGAGCTGGGCAGGCTAGGGCTTTATTACTTTGAGCTCAGGAGGCTAAGAGGTGATCATATGAAGGTGAATACATTATCGTCTATCTAGTCTGAGCATTTGACAGCACTGGGCCCCCACTCGCCGAAGTTTAGAAAGTTGAGGGGGGACCTCATTGAAAATTACAGAATAATGAAGGCATAGATAGAGTGGATGTGGAAAGCATGTTTCCACTGGTGGGAGAGTTTTGGACCAGAGGTTATAGCCACAGAATGAAAGGGCACTCTTTTAGAAACGAGGTAAGGAGGTAGAGATCAGTCATGATTGAATGGGGAGTGGTCTCGATTGACTAAATGGCCCAATTCTACTCGTGTAACTTGCGAACTTTTATCCTGAGTAGGGAACTCAAGAACCAGAGGGACTTAAGTTTAATGTGAGAGGGAAAAGATTCAATAGAAATCTGAGGGCAGCATTTTCACACAGAACGAGCTGCCAGAGGAGGACCTTAAGGCAGGTGCTGTAAAACATTTAAAAGACATTTGGACAGGTGCTTGGATAGGAAAGGTTTAGAGGGATATGGGTCACATTCTGGCAGGTGGGACTAGCATAGATAGGAAATCTGGTCTGGATAGCCTAGTTGAACAGAAGAGCCTGCTTCTGTGCAGTATGACTCGAGGTCGGATTGGAGATAGTCAACATTGCTTTGTCCATGGGAAATCCTATCTCACAAACCTGACAAGTATATTTCGAAGATGAGGGCAGGACAGTGACCAGGGCAGTTTATATGGACTCTAGAACACCATTGACAACTTGCCATATGGTAGGCTAGCGTGGAAGGTTAGATCACATGGAATCCAAGGCAACCTAGACAATTGGATTCAAGATTGTCTTGGAGGAAGCAGTCAATGTGTAGTTTTGGAGCACTGGTTTTCTCATTGGAGGCCTGTGACCAGTGGAGTGATGCAGAAGCCAGTGCTGTTTCCACTGTTGTTTGTTATCTACATTAACAATTTGGATGACAGTGTAGCTAAATTTGTTGGTGAATTTGCAAATTATGGCAATTACACCATAATTGTTCAGGCACATTCAGGGAGAGCATGGTGATGCTAGAATTCTCCACCCTGGAGGTTAGATTGTTGATGATAAATAGGTCACAGGTCAGTTTTTCAAAGATGAGGGAATGGAAAGCTATGTGCAGTTGGCACAGGAGAGGAGTTGAGGTGTGGAGCAAATTGGCTCTGGTCACATTAAGTTATGGGGCAGGCTTGAGGAGACAGGTGGCCTACTCTCACTTCTGCCCCTTTTGTGTTGTGGTGTAAAAGGGTAGAATGCTTTGGGAGGTGATTCTAGGGAAGAGGGTCTAATCTGCCATGTCTGGATGATCTAAATTCAAAGAGATAAAGGAAGAAGTGAGATCTTAATGAGGAGTAAGCAAGACAAAACACACACCCATCTTCCAGTCCCAGCTCCCTCTTACCTCAGCCTTCCGTGTGTCTGTTGCTCTAATGTTCCCTGTGGCCTTTCACCAGACCTTGCCTCTGTCTCTGACATGTAGAGCCCGTTGTTCTCGCTCTATCCGCTTCCTGAAACAAACACCACATCAGTCAGGGACGCGACAAATCTGGCTGCTGGAACTTTAATGAATGTTGGAATACAAAGAGGCGTGCAGCACCACAAGTCCCCTTTAATTTTTCCCCTCTCACATTAAACCTACAGACCCTAGTTTCAGAACTTCACCCGATCTGTGCTCACGTGATTTTATAAATAAAAGGTCATCCCCTTAGTTTCTTCACTCCATGGAAATCAATCCCAGCCTGTCCAGCCTCTCCTTCTCACTCAAACCCTCCAATCCAGGTAATCAATCAATCTATGTTGCATCTTTTGCGGTTTACTAACACCCTTCCTGTAGCAGGGTGATCAGAACTGTACATATCACAGCAGGTGTGGTCTCCCCATGTCTTGTACATTGAGACAGGATGCTGCAGAGCGGACTAGAGACAGATGACCTCTGGTGCTGTCTGCACCCCCTTTACCTCCCTGGCCAGGCTCAGTCTCCCAGCTACAACCCCCTCCGTGTCTCCCTCCTAATCTCCCCCTCCCCAGTTCCAATCCCAATGCCCCCCTGTGTCTGCCTCACGTGTCCTAAACCCTCACCATCCCCTCTGCCCCCCCCCTCGATCCTGTGCCCATCCCCCTGCCCCCTCCCCACCCGCTCCACTCCCATAACCCTTGCTATCTCCTCTCCATCCTCCTTGTTACCCCTGCGCAACCATCCTCCCCTCCAGCCCCATGCCCTCCCACCCACCCTGCCTACACCCCTCACTGCCCGTCCTTCTCCCACCCCACTCTCCCCCCACCGCTACGCCCTTCTCTCCTTCTCAGACCCCACCCTGCGCCACTCGGCCCCACCTGTCGTCTCTCCCCGCTCCATCCTCCGTCCCCTCGGGCGCTCCCTCGCTCTCCGACCGTTAAACCGCCATCCTCGCGCAGTTCGCGGTCGCCATGACGGCATGACGTGGGGCGGGGCTTGCGATCCACCTGACGGCGTGACGTAGGTGGGGCGCGGCTCGCGATCCACCTGACGGCGTGACGTCATTGAGACTCACGGTCTCCATAACGACGTGACGTAAACAGAGGTCGCGATCCACCTGACCCTGGTTGATTCTGATTCTGGTTCTGGTTGATTACTGCGCAAACACCTCATAAGTGGTGATCTCGCGCAGGTGCGAGTGAGTAGAGTAATGATTAAGTTTTGAAGTGGGCCTTTTTGACCGGAGGGCTGGACTCACGGTCTCCCTGACGACGTGACCTAAACAGGGGTCGCGGTCCACCTGACGGCGTGACGTGGGGCGGGGCTCACGGTCTCCCTGACGACGTGATGTAAACAGGGGTCGCGGTCCACCTGACGGCGTGACGTGGGGCTGGACTCAGGACCACCAGAGGGCGAGACGTCTTGGGAATCTTATAGAAACGTACAAAATTCTTAAGGGGGTGGACAGGCTAGATGCAGGAAGATTGTTCCCCAAGTTGGGGAAGTCCAGAACAAGGGGTCACAGTTTAAGGATAAGGGGGGAAGTCTTTTAGGACCGAGATGAGAACGGTTTTTTTCACACAGAGAGTGGTGAATCTGTGGAATTCTCTGCCACAGAGGTAGTTGAGGCCAGTTCATTGGCTATATTTATGAGGGAGTTAGATGTGGCACTTGTGGCTAAAGGGATCAGGGGTTATCGAGAGAAGGCAGGTAATAGAATGGTTAATGGAATTTAATGCAGATAGGAGCAAGGCATCATTGCATTTTGGAAAGTCAAACTAGGGGAGCATCTTCACAGAGAATGGCAGGGCCGTGGGGAGTGTTGTAGGGCAGAGGGATCTTGAAAGTGCAGCCACAGCTGATTTATTGGAACTTGCCTGCGCCTCCATCTTATCTGTCCCTCTCTTCCCCTCCCCTTCCCAGTTCTCCCTCTATCTTCCTGTCTCCACCTATATCCTTCCTTTGTCCCGCCCTCCTGACATCAGTCTGAAGAAGGGTCTAGGCCCGAAACGTCACCCATTCCTTCTCTCCTGAGAATCTGCCTGACCTGCTGAGTTACTCCAGCATTTTGTGAATAAATACCTTTGAAAGTGCAGGTGCTCAGTTCGCTCAAAGTGGCCGCACAGGTAGATAATGTGGTCAAGAAGCCTTTAGGTACATTGGCCTTCATCAATGAGTATAAAAATTGGGATGTTATGTTAACAGTTGTACAAGTTGTTGGTGAGGCCCAATTTGAAGTATTGTGTTCAGTTTTGGTCACCCTGTTATAGGAAGGATATTGTTAAGCTGAAAAGAATGCAAAGAAGTTCTATGAAGATGTTGCCAGGACATGAGGGCCTGAGCTATAGGGTGACAAAGATAAATTGCAATGCTTCAAGAAGACAGAATGGGATAGGGAAAGGTTGAGTGCTTAAAATGTTTAAGCTCTTCATGCATTATAATAATTCTGTGCTTCAAAGAAGGTTGAAACTGAGCATGCCTAGCTGACACTGCAGTTTACTTTAGTCAGATTCTGTTCTCTGTTGTTAAAGGATAAATCGCAATCATAAAGCAATAAAATAAGGTTGAAAGGGTAACAGGATATTTGCTTATCTGTAATGGTGTAGAATTGGGCTGTGTTTATTCCGCTGTGCTTTCGGAAGTGCGCGATGTATAGTTGTTATAAGACCATTTGGAGGAAGGAAAACCTCTAAAGTGTTTGCCCTGGTAAACCAAACATCAAAAGGAAAATCTGTACATAAGAAGCAGGTGATTTTTTTTGTTCGTTGAGCAATCTCTTAAAATTGCTCCAAGTGATCACTGTATTTGGCGCTTTTGAATAAAGTCTTGGTTGTATTGCTAGGTCTTTGTGTTGTGTTTTAAAGTTTTCTTTAACAAGGGGGAGCTGGGCAGGCTAGGGCTTTATTACTTTGAGCTCAGGAGGCTAAGAGGTGATCATATGAAGGTGAATACATTATCGTCTATCTCGTCTGAGCATTTGACAGCACTGGGCCTCCACTCGCCGGAGTTTAGAAAGTTGAGGGGGGACCTCATTGAAAATTACAGAATAATGAAAGGCATAGATAGAATGGATGTGGAAAGCATGTTTCCACTGGTGGGAGAGTTTCGGACCAGAGGTTATAGCCACAGAATGAAAGGGCACTCTTTTAGAAACGAGGTAAGGAGGTAGAGATCAGTCATGATTGAATGGGGAGTGGTCTCGATTGACTAAATGGCCCAATTCTACTCGTGTAACTTGCAAACTTTTATCCTGAGTAGGGAAATCAAGAACCAGATGGACTTAAGTTTAATGTGAGAGGGAAAAGATTCAATAGAAATCTGAGGGCAGCATTTTCATACAGAACGAGCTGCCAGAGGAGGAGGTTAAGACAGGTGCTGTAAAGGCATTTAAAAGACATTTGGACAGGTACTTGGATAAGAAAGGTTTAGAGGGATATGGGTCACATTCTGGCAGGTGAGACTAGCGTAGATAGGAAATTTGGTCTGGATAGGCTAGTTGAACTGAAGAGCCTGTTTCTGTGCAGTACGACTCTAGGTCGGATAAGAGATAGTCAGCATTGCTTTGTCCATGGGAAATCTTATTTCACAAACCTGACAAGTATATTTCGAAGATGAGGGCAGGACAGTGAGCAGGGCAATTTACATGGACTCTAGAACACCATTGACAAGTTGCCATATGGTAGACTAGCGTGGAAGGTTAGATCACATGGAATCCAAGCCAAGCTAGACAATTCGATTCAAGATTGGCTTGGAGGAAGCAGTCAATGTGTAGTTTTGGAGCACTGGTTTTCTCATTGGAGGCCTGTGACCAGTGGAGTGATGCAGAAGCCGGTGCTGTTTCCACTGTTGTTTGTTATCTACATTAATAAATTGGATGACAGTGTAGCTAAATTTGTTGGTGAATTTGCAAATTATGGTAATTACACAATAATTGTTCAGGCACATTCAGGGTGAGCATGGCGATGCTGGAATTCTCCACCCTGGAGGTTAAATTGTTGATGATAAAGAGGTCACAGGTCAGTTTTTCAATGATCAGGGAATGAAAAGCTATGTACACTTGGCACAGCAGAGGATTTGAGGTGTGGAGCAAATTGGCTCTGGTCACATTACATTATGGGGCAGGTTTGAGGAGACAGGTGGCCTACTCTCACTTCTACCCTTTTACACCACAATAACAAAAGGGACAGAGTGCTTTGGGAGGTGATTCTAGGGAAGAGGGTCTAATCTGCCATGTCTGGATGATCTAAATTCAAAGAGATAAAGGAAGAGGTGAGATCTTAATGACGAGTAAGCAAGACAAAACACACACCCATCTTCCAGTCCCAGCTCCCTCTTACCTGCCTTCCGTGTGTCTGGTGCTCTAATGTTCCCTGTGGCCCTTCACCAGACCTTGCCTCTGTCTCTGACATGTAGAGCCCATTGTTCTCGCTCTATCCGCTTCCTGAAACAAACACGACATCAGTCAGGGACGCGACAAATCTGGCTGCTGGAACTTTAATGAATGTTGGAATACAAAGAGGCGTGCAGCACCACAAGTCCCCTTTAATTTTTCCCCTCTCACATTAAACCTACAGACCCTAGTTTCAGAACTTCACCCGATCTGTGCTCAAGTGGTTTTATAAATAAAAGGTCATCCCCTGAGTTTCTTCACTCCATGGAAATCAATCCCAGCCTGTCCAGCCTCTCCTTTTCACTCAAACCCTCCAATCCAGGTAATCCATCAATCTATGTTGCATCTTTTGCGGTTTACTAACACCCTTCCTGTAGCAGGGTGATCAGAACTGTACATATCACAGCAGGTGTGGTCTCCCCATGTCTTGTACATTGAGACAGGATGCTGCAGAGCGGACTAGAGACAGATGACCTCTGGTGCTGTCTGCACCCCCTTTACCTCCCTGGCCAGGCTCAGTCTCCCAGCTACAACCCCCTCCGTGTCTCCCTCCTAATCTCCCCCTCCCCAGTTCAAATCCCAATGCCCCTCTGTGTCTGCCTCACGTGTCCTAAACCCTCACCATCCCCTCTGCCCCCCCCCTCGATCCTGTGCCCATCCCCCTGCCCCCTCCCCACCCGCTCCACTCCCATAACCCTTGCTATCTCCTCTCCATCCTCCTTGTTACCCCTGCGCAACCATCCTCCCCTCCAGCCCCATGCCCTCCCACCCTCCCACCCTGCCTACACCCCTCACTGCCCGTCCTTCTCCCACCCCACTCTCCCCCCACCGCTACGCCCTTCTCTCCTTCTCAGACCCCACCCTGCGCCACTCGGCCCCACCTGTCGTCTCTCCCCGCTCCATCCTCCGTCCCCTCGGGCGCTCCCTCGCTCTCCGACCGTTAAACCGCCATCCTCGCGCAGTTCGCGGTCGCCATGACGGCATGACGTGGGGCGGGGCTTGCGATCCACCTGACGGCGTGACGTGGGGCGGGGCTTGCGATCCACCTGACGGCGGGACGGGGCTCGCGATCCACCTGACGGCGTGACGTCGTTTAGACTCACGGTCTCCCTAACGACGTGACGTAAACAGAGGTCGCGGTCCACCTGACCCTGGTTGATTCTGATTCTGGTTGATTACTGCGCAAACCCCTCATAACTGGTGATCTCGCGCAGGTCGGAGTGATAGACTAGTGATTAAATTTTGAAGTAGGCCTTTTTGACCGGAGGGCTGGACTCAAGGTCTCCCTGACGACGTGACGTAACCAGGGGTCGCGGTCCACCTGACGGCGAGACGTGGGGCGGGGCTCACCGTCTCCCTGACGACGTGACGTAAACAGGGATCGCGGTCCACCTGACGGCGTGACGTGGGGCGGGGCTCTGGACCACCTGAGGGCGAGACGTCTTGGGAATCCCGCGGGCGACCTGACGCGTGACATAGAGGGGAAATCCACGGGCTACCTGACACGTGACGTAGAGGGAATCCCGCAAGGAGCCCGGCCTCCGCCCCTGAGAGAGATCGGGGGGAGTGAGGGGGGGGCGGGTGCGGGGGGGGGGGGGGGGGGGGTACCTGCACCAGCCGAGTGTCCACATGGTCCTCATGTCCACCAGTGTGTATCCGCCAGCCGTGTGTCCACAGGATCCCAGTGATGGATATGCGGTGCCAAAGCTCCATCACCTGTGTGTCCACAGGGTCCTCATGTTCACCTACTCTTTACAACGGTGAACTGAAGACCGTTGGGCGGGTGGCTGCTGGGTGCAAATCCGACCCTGTGTCCGGATCTATGAACACAGGAGCTCTGTAGATGCTACAGGATTCCACAACCTCGCCTGTGAGCGGACGGTGGTCTTACTGTGTCAGTGGGTGCCCGGACATAGAAGCTGAGTTTTGCTCGACCGCCCGTCTCCCTGAAATCTCAGCCGCAGCCGCTCACCAGCCGCATGTCTGAGGAAGGGTCTCGACCCGAAACGTCACCTATTCCTTCTCTCCGGAGATGCTGCCTGAAACCAGCATCTGCAGTTCTTTCCTGCACATGGTATGATTTGTGTCATGTGATATATTCTATATCTTATCAGTCTCGGGAATATGTGTGAGTGTGCGCAGTGTACTTTAGTGAAATAAAGACGACCCACAGTGGGAACAGCGTGTACTGAAAACCTGTGCTTGTTTCTATCTACATGCTGAAGTCGTAATATCTTACAATGGCGGCGAACTCAACTTGAGTCTGTGAATTCAACTTTTAAATACAGTGCAGGACTGTTTTGCAATATGCAGTATTGTTTAATATTTTAAACAGCAAATACGAAGCTGTGTCACAATTGTTTGTGAACTGGGCACGATAGGCCACAGATCCTTCTATCCATGGTATTGTTGTTCAAAACAGCAGATGTACAAATCGTCTAGAGTTTGTCAGGCTACCTTTGTGTTGTGTCTATGGGGCAAGATGGCGTCCTTAGGATACATAGGCCGACTGGGGACTTTACAAGAACTGTGAAACCTTTACCTTGTACTGTGAGTGAATGAAAATGTTTTTTATTGGAAATTACATTATTGAAGCTGAAGAAACAAAGGATGTTGATCAAGTGCAGGTAAGAGCACAAAACAAGGCCATCGAAGAACCAAAGAAAGCCATTCTATTAACTGAAATTGGTCCTGAAGTTTATGAAACACGCCAACATCCTAGCCCCAGAGAAAGCTACAAATGTTTCACTTGAGACTGTTCTTTCAAAACTTGATGCTCACTTCAACACTCAGCCCATAGAGATTGCAGAAAGTTATAAATTTCACATTAAAAAACAGAAGTCTGTTGAGACTGGGTGAGCACATTATCTCATTGAAGAAGTTGTCACTACACTGCAATTTTGCGACATTTCTGGATCGAGCTTTGCGTGACAGATTTGTATGTGGGATGCTGGATGAGCGAATCCAATCAAAATTACTGAACACACCAGCCCTAACCTTTGATTTGGCATGCAAACCTGCTTTAGCCATGGAGATGGCATGTCAAAGTGCGCATGATTTTCAACTACATGCTGGCACAATCAACAGTTAAAAGGAAGTTCCAAAACACAAGCATGACAAGACAGGGAAAAGGCCTTCACAGCAAACTTCTGGGAAAAGCGCAGATGTGTGCTATCAAAGCTATGGTCAACACACAGCAAATAAGTGCCAGTTCAAGGACTCTAAGTGACATGACATTGTTTGAGCAATCAAGATGACTTGCTGATTGCAACTGTTACTGAGGAGGAGAATCTGGAGATAGTGAAGTGTTGAAACGGCTTGATGATCACAATATAAAGTTGAAAAGAACCAAATGTGCATTCTTACAGACCGAAGTAGTGTATCTTGGTTTGAAAGCGGATCAACATGGACTACAACCAGTGAAGGAAAAGAATGAAGCTGCAGCAAATGCACCAACACCACAGAATGTGTCTCAACTCCGCTCCTTCCTGGGTATGGTACAGTATTACTCATGCTTCTTACCCGAGTGAGCAACAAAGCTAGCTCCTCTTCACAAGTTGTTGAACAAGGATAAAAAATGGCAATGGTCCAAAGAGCAACAAAATGCTTATGATGCATGTAAGAAAAACTTGACCAGTGATGCATTACCTATTTACTACGATACAAATCGTGAGTTAAAGTTACCTTGTGATGCACCTAGTTGTGGGGTAGGAGCTGTAATTTCACACGAAATGGAACATGGACAAGAAAAGCCGTTTGCCTCATGACGAATCAGATGTGGGCACTGAAGGTGCTATCTACATCACAGAAGCAGTGGACTATGACTTTCCAGTCACAGCAGTTGAAATTGCTGCTGAAACTCAAAAGGACACAGTGCTGAAACAAGTCTATGAACAAACTTTATGTTAACTTATGTTTATGTTAACTTTTATGTAGATGTGTGTCTTGTTGCTTTTAGTTTAGTACAGCTATGTGGTAATTCGAATTTCACTGTACCTTGACTGGTACATATGACAATAAACTGACCTTGAACCTTGAACTTTGTGTGGGTGGTCAGAAATAAATCCATGTACTAATGAACTAAAACCTGATCACAATAGACGACATGAACTGTCATGTGAGCAAGGGTGTATTAAATCAGGTCACGGAGTAGTAGTACCCAATTCTTTAAGACAAAGATTACTTATAGAACTCCATAGTGAACACACACGTATTGTGGGAATGAAGTCCTCAGCCAGAGGTTGCATGTATTGGCCAGGATTGGACAATGACATAGAAGCAATGGCAAGCAAATGTAGTACCCGTCAGTTGTGTAGAAGTAGGCCTGCCCAAATCCATTTGTAAACATGATCTTGGCCTACTAGACTCTTTCAGAGGGTTCATGTGGATTTCTGTGAACACGGGAATAATAATTTTCTTGTTTTGGTAGATTGCCACTCAAAGTGGATTGAGGTGGTACATATGGGTACAAACGCAACAACAGAAAGATCAATAGACGCATTGTGGTCTATCTTTGTATGTCACGGATTACCTGAAGAGCTTGTCTCTAACAAGGGCCCCCAATTTCATGCTGCACTGTTCCAAACTTTCATGGAGCTAAATGGTATCAACTTATCATCCGGCCTCTAAAGGTGCAGCCACAACGTCAGTCAGGAAAGTCAAAGGAGCTCTCAAGAAACATGTTCTTGAAGTGGATTCAATATTCAGTATGTCACAGCGGCTAGCTAGTTTCTTACTGAAATATCGTAGCACGCCACAATCTACCACAGGGTATATGCCAGCTGAACTTATGAAAAGAAGGCTCAGAACTAGACTGTTCGGTTCTACCTAACCTATCTCCTAAGGTTGAACTCAAATAATCTGATCAGAAACGTCATTATGGTGGAAGTAAAAAAAAAAAGTAGGCTCAATACCCTTGATCAGGTTTGTGTTCTCAGCCCCCCTTACAAAGCAAACAAATGGGAGGTGGGAGCAGCAGTTGAAGTGTGTGGTACTAGGAGGCACTTGGTAGAAATTGGAGGACGTGTTAGAAGTGTGCACATAAACCACATGATCCCAACAAGGGATGGACCGGTACAAGAGCAAAGCATAGACGAAGTAGATCTGTCAGACTTTGATATTATTCCGTTCAGAAGTAAAATCAGCATCTCCAAAGAAAATAGAGACAAAGATAAATGATCCTGAACTTGACTCTCCTTTAGAACCACAACCTGACACTCCCCCTAAACTACTCAGGCGATCAGAAAGAGTGTGTAAACCAGTCGTCAGATTAAATTTCTAAAATTATTCTTGTTTGTCTAATTTACAAGTTAGTTTACTTTCTACGGGGAGAGCAGTGCAGTGCATATAATGGTAACTGTAACTTTAAGAACTGAGTACGAGAATTGTATGATTTGTGTCATGTGATATATTCTATATTTTATCCGTCTCGTGAATATGTGTGAGTACGCGCAGTGTACCTTTGTGAAGTAAAACCGACCCACACTGGCAACAGCATGCACTGAAAACCTGTGCTTGTTTCTATATACATGCTGAAGCCGTACTATCGTGCAAGTTCGTTTGGCTGTGATTTTTTAAATGCTCTAAAGCTTCCACTGCCAGTCAAATCCTGCATTTTTAAATGAATCAGTTTCCAGTTCAGCAAAACTGTAGAAAAGTTTGCTTTAAGAAGAGTTTGATGTTTTGACACACTAGAGGAAATAACATATGTACAAATTCTCAATAGTTGGGGTTTTGATTTACAGAAAATATATATTTTTTATTGCTTATGCATTGTCAAACTACCGTTATGAAGAACATAATCAAACAAAATAGATTTACTATGTCTTGGAAAAAATACACTAATTGCTGGAGTAAGTGAGTCAGCAAATCTGGGAACATTGGGAGGTGACGTTTCTGGTTGGGACCCTTCTTCAGACTGATTTTAGTGCGTGGTGGAAGCTGGAAAAGAGCTGACATCGTGCTTAGATGATCCCTCACCCCCGACAGCACGCCTTGCTCGCCTGCTGCAGACCCTGTTGAGGGAAACCGCGGAGCCCGGCCCCTGCTTGGCCCCGACCACGGCGGTGGGCGTGAACGCTGAACAAGGGGTCATGAAGAAAGAACCAGTGGTGTGGAAGAAATTAATTTAAAGGGAAATTAAAGGAAAATGAAAAGCAACAGACTTCGCAGGTTTGCTTCAAGAGACTTTATTGCATAATATCATGGAGAGATGGTGGCAGTAAACTGCTCACCAGTTCTCTGACTTCACAGCAGAATTAGCCGACAGTAATACTGAGCAGTAAGCAACTTTTGTTTTTTTGTTAGATACAACTTTACGAAAATATACTATCTACTACATGGGTACCAATTATTTCATTCGTCATAACATACTTTATGTTTATGTTAATCTTATTCAACAACAGATGGTTAATACAAGTCAAACACAATAAAAGGGCATCTTGGCATTATTCTTTAGGCGGACCGCGCCACCCTCCCCTATCCGAGCCAATCATAAGCCCCCTATTCACAGTAACATTTCTATGTTACTAGCGGTGGGGGGCGCGGGTAGTCTACTGTAACACACTGCTGAGAGAAACAAGCTTTCTTATCTCCGTCTACTATTTCATATTTACATTTACCATCCACCATTCAACATATTCCTAGACACGTCTAATTTTACTTTGCCGAATCCCACGAACCTCTTCTGCACCTGGTCAACGAGAGTTGCCAATTGTCACATCCAAGCACCCTTTCGTTTCTTTGTTCAATTCCAATCAAAATTAAGTAAGAAAGGATATTAATATTTTCTTCCACAGTTCCTTCCTTGTTGATCTTTATGATCAACACTTATATTATTATAAGAAAGGATTTTAATATTTTCTCTCATTAATCAGTTGCAAAAATGGAGGCATACGTGCCGAATATAATTTTGGTTGGAACCCGTCCTTGAGCTTGCAAAGGGATTCCTTCTTCTGCAGGCGAAGGGATATGGGCGCAAACCCAACATTCTAATCAGATAAGGAAGCCAGTTTTCTTTCAGCTGCGAGTTCACTGTGTTCTGTGTGAAAGTTGTTAGTTGAATTTCATACTCCAACTTCTACCTTCATCCTGTTTCTCATAACTAGATGCCTCTCTTCGCTCTCATGTCCTCTACGACCCCATATAATGTTACTATATTCATAAGTATTTAATACTCTAAAGACAGTTAATAAAGAATATGTCTACATTTCGACATTTTTTTTTATCACTGCAAAATTTTACGGTTCTTGCGTTTCCTTCTCCTGGAGGGTTCTGTCTGAGTGATGCAGTTTACATCTGGTGGCATGTATCCAATCAGGTTTTTCTTTTACTTTTACTGCTGTTCATGTTGTTAGCAGCACCACATATTGTCCTTTCCATCTAGGAGAGAAAGAATCTTTGTTTATTGCTCGTACATAAATCTGATCTCCGGATTTAAACGGCTGCTTTTCTCTTAGATTTTATCAATCGTATCACACATGGCTTGAGCATTTCTTATCGAAATTAGTGCTACCTGCTCAGGAGTCATCGGTGGTCGTGTTTCTGTTGTCATAGGTCGCCCCATCAAAATCTCGTGAGTTGTTAGGCCCGTGTTTCCATTTTTCTGATTTCTCAGGACGCACATCACAATGGGCCATGGCGTCTGGCCACAACAATCTATTTTAGACAATAGACAATAGGTGCAGGAGTAGGCCATTCGGCCCATCGAGCCAGCACCGCCATTCAATGTGATCATGGCTGATCATTCTCAATCAGTACCCCGTCCCTGCCTTCTCCCCATACCCCCCCCCCCCCGACTCCGCTATCCTTAAGAGCTCTATCCAGCTCGCTCTTGAATGCATTCAGAGAATTGGCCTCCACAGCCTTCTGAGGCAGAGAATTCCACAGATTTACAACTCTCTGACTGAAAAAGTGTTTCCTCATCTCCGTTCTAAATGGCCTACACCTTATTCTTAAACTGTGGCCCCTGGTTCTGGACTCCCCCGACATTGGGAATGTGTTTCCTGCCTCTAAAGTGTCCAACCCCTTAATAATCTTATATGTTTCGATAAGATCCCCTCTCATCCTTCTAAATTCCAGTGTATGCAAGCCCAGTCTTTCAACATATGACAGTCCCGCCATTCCGGGAATTAACCCAGTAAACCTACGCTGCACCCCCTCAATAGCAAGAATATCCTTTCTCAAATTTTGCTGCCATACTTTGCTAAAGTAACTTTTATCTCTCAATTTACTCTTTCTACCATCCATGAGGACTGTGGTTGATATGGTATGTGCAATTTCTATTGGAACCCAAGAGCCTTCGACAAGTTCTGAACTAATTTACTTGTGAAATTAATTCCTCTGTCACTGTTTATACTCATGGGTATCCCGGATCTTGGTATTATTTATTTCATTAAAATATTGACTACCGATTTGCATCATCCCTCCATGTGGGGGGTGCTTCCATCCATCTGGAGAACATATCAACTATGACCAGAATGTACTTAAAACCCTTTGCTGCAGGTGTATGTACAAAATCAATTTACAAATTCTCAAAAGGCATTTCAGGTTGTGGTAGGTGTTATAATTTTGCAGGCGTCTTCCCTCTATTATTTTGTTGACACACCAGGCATGTTCTTGCAACTTTATCAATTCTGACTGTTATCCAAGGTACATACCATTGTTGGGACAATGCGTATGCCATCCCCCCTTTTTCCATGTGAGCCCGTCCATGGGCTAGGCGAGACAGGGGGAAAAATATGCTCCTGGGGCAAACTACATGACCATCAGAGTGGACCCAGACAATGGGGTCTTGATAACACCCTGCTTTGCTCCAGGAATTCTTTTCCTGGAATGATACTAGGCTCTGGGCATCCTGTAACTGGGTTACATCAATGCTAACCGGAAGCATCCTTTGTGTTGCAGACTTAATTTTAGCCGCTTATAATTGCGGGGTTTGCCTGAGGGCAATCTGGCTACATAATCAGCTGACCTGTTTCCCTTTGATGCATCATCATCCGATGATGTATGAGCCTCGCATTTAATAAATGCAATCTGCCATGGCAATTGAATAGAATCCCATAAATTTAAGACCAGTTTATCATGCTTAATAGTCTTTCTTGTTAATGTAATGAATCCTCTATTTTTCCATAACTGCCCAAAGTTTTGTACAACCCCAAACGCATAGCGAGAATCGGTGTAGATATCAGCACTTTTATCTTTTGCCAATATGCAGGCACGAGTCAGGGCATACAGCTCAGGTGCCTGAGCAGACGTTCCGGATGGTAAAGCATATGCCTCCAACACTTGGTGTGGTGTGACCACCGCATATCCGGCTAATAATCTGTCATCGCTAGGTTGGTGTGAAGAGCCATCAGTAAATAGGACCAGGTCAGGATTATCAATTGGACGACTCTGTAAGTCCAGCCGGTGAGTGGCAGTGGCTTCTGCAAGCAATAGATAATCACGCTCACATCCTTCTTCTGTCAGTGGTACAAAGGTAGCTGGGTTTATAGCAGGTGATCGCTGATAAGTACAGTTCAGATGTGGATAACTTCATATCCAGTTCTTCCAGAGGCTGTGAAATGCTGTTTGGCTGCGGAGTTCAATAATAATATCATGGTATGAGGAACAGTCACTACACACGGGTGACCAGGAACGATGGGGATTAAGTTTTCTATCATAGCCGTTGCCACTACAGCTCTCGAGCAGGCTGGCATGACATTTACTACAGCTCTTAAAGCCACGGAATAATACGCTAACGGTCTTTTTCCCCCTCCATGTTCTTGAATCAGAACCCCAGTGGCAAACCAATTTGACTCATTTACATAAAGTTGAAAGGGCTTTTTATAATTTGGCAATCCCAGGCCCGGAGCAGTAACCATAGCGTTCTTTAGATTTCTAGACACCTGGTCTCTTTCTGCAGTCCATATTACTCTGGAGGGCTCAGTCTGCAAGGTGGCTGAACGTAATGCTGCATCTAGTTCCCTGTAGTCCTGGATCCATTGTCTGCAGTAACCCACCATGCCAAAGAAGGGGAGAATGTCCTTCTTTGTCTTTGGGACCGGGACGTTCTCTATTGCCTTTATTCTTTCTTTTCCAAATCTCCTTCTGCCTTCCTGCAGCTGGAATCCCAGATACTGTAGTCTAGGCTGGCAGAACTGTAATTTTTCCAGGGATAATTTATGCCCTCTTTCTGCTAAATGTTGCAGCAATTTAATCTTTACAATCAGGACCTGTCACAGAGGCTACCAAAAGGTAATTGACATACTGGATCAAAGTAGACCTTTCTGATAATTGACATTCATCAAGATCATTTTTCACTGCCTCTGCATATACGTCCAGAACTGAGGTGAGAAAACACTTTTTCGACCAGAGAGTTGTGAATTTGTGGAATTCTCTGCCACAGCAGGCAATGGAAGCCAAATCACTGGATGGATTTAAGAGAGAGTGAGATAGAGCTCTAGGGGCTAGTGGAATCAAGGGATATGGGGAGAAGGCAGGCACGGGTTAGTGATTGTGGACGATCAGCCATGATCACAATGCATGGCGGTGCTGGCTCAAAGGGCCGAATGTCCTCCTGTTGCACCTATTTTCTATGTTTCTATGATAGCGATCCCTTCAGCCTCCGGGGTCAGTCGATACTGTTTTAAACATGGCAAGGCAGCACCCTTTTTTAAAGTCACTTTATGTTCAGGGGTTGAACGCTCTCGCCCCACATGATTCTTATGCTTTGCCCATAGTTCAGAGGGTACTTGGACCAGAGCCATTGGGAACCTTGACGGATCCTCAGTAGGCGACTGTTGCTTTTCAAAAATAATGTCCCATTCCTTTCTGACCCATGTGATCTTTCCTTCTGTGTCATTAAAGAAGTGAATCTGGACCTCTCCTTTTGCCATTGGTAACTTTAAAACATGAATTGACTGTCCTTCAGCCTTTTTAACATTGCTCCCATTTCCTTCGCTGTTGCTGGAGGTCTAGTAGCTATGGTCAAGTGTGACTCAGAGGTGTCTCCCATCTTAAATCGATCCCTTTGGTTTTGAGAGAGGGGGACCATTATTCCTAATCCCGGGATCCCAAAAAAACAAATAAGGGGTCACTGTTAATTGTTCGAATTTATTCAGCCAGGGTGAGACTTTTTCCTGGTATCCGAGATTAGGGAGGCACGTATATAATGCCATGCAATGTGTTCGCTTATGCTCTTGGCTGGTTTCAACAAGATTCTGTAAATACTGGCCTTTTGAATCCTGCACGCTTTGCAGAGCACAATGGATTTGATTAACTAATTGACTGTATGATTGCTACTCAATTGCCAACAATATAGGATGGGCATCTTTTACCCTTGTTCTTCCTCCTTAATTAAATTTAGCAATTGATGTGTCTGCATTTAGGTAGATCTGCTGGTGTGGGATGAAATCCAGTCCTTTGCGAGGGAAGACATTGGGACTGATGAGGCAGAATCACTGTGAATTGAGTTGAGGAACTGCAAAGGCAAGAAGACACTAATTAGTGTTATTTACAGACCCCCAAATAGTAGCCCGGATGTAGGATGTAAGTTGCAGCAGGAGTTAAAACTGGCATGTAGGAAAGGTAATGCCACTGTGGTGATGGGGGATTTCAATATGCAGATAGACTGGGAAAATCAGGTTGGTTCTGGACCCCAAGAAAGAGAGTTTGTAGAGTGCCTCCGAGATGGATTCTTAGAGCAGCTTGTAATGGAGCCTACCAGAGAAAAGGCAATTCTGGATTTAGTGTTGTCCAATGAACCAGATTTGATAAGAGAACTCGAGGTAAAGGAATCGGTTGGAAGTAGTGATCATAATATGATTAGTTTTAATCTGCAATTTGAGAAGGAGAAGTTTAAATCGGAAGTGTCAGTGTTGCAGAGTAGCAAGGGGACTATGAAGGCATGAGAGAAGAGCTGGCCAAGGTGGACTGGAAAGGGATCCATGCAGGAATGATGGTGAAACAGCAATGGCAGGAATTTCTAGGCATAATCCGGAAGACGCAGGATCATTTCATTCCAAAAAGGAAGAAAGATTCTAAGGGGAGCAGGAGGCAACCGTGGCTGACAAGGGAAGTTTGGGATGGAATAAAACTAAAAGAAAAGATGTATAACATGGCAAAGAGTAGCCCGAAGCCAGAGGATTGGGAAACTTTCATCGGACAATAGAAGGTAACAAAACGGGCAATATGGGCTGAAAAGATGAAGTACGAAGGGAAGCTGGCCAATAATATAAAGGACAGTAAATGCTTTGTTAGATATGTTAAGAGAAAAAGAGTAGCAAAGTCAAATATGGGTCCCTTGAAGGCAGAAACGGGTGAAATTATTATGGATAACAAGGAAATGGCAGAAGAGTTGAACAGGTACTTCGGATCTGTCTTCACTAAGGAGGACACAAACAATCTACCAGATGTACCGGAGGACAGAGGATCTAGTGGGGTAGAGGAACTGAAATAAATTTTCATTATGCGAGAAATAGTATTGGGTAGACTAATGGGACTAAAGGATGATAAATCCCCTGGGCCTGATGGTCTGCATCCCAGGGTCCTCATGGAGGTGGCTCTAGTAATAGTGGACGCATTGGTGATCATTTTCCAATGTTCAATAGATTCAGGATCAATTCCTGTGGATTGGAGGATAGCTAATGTTATCCCACTTTTCAAGAAAGGAGCGAGAGAGAAAACGGAGAATTACAGACCAGTTAGCCTGACTTCGGTGGTGGGAAAGATGCTGGAGTCAATTATTAAAGAGGTATTAACGGTGCATTTGGATAGCAGTAAAAGGTTAAGTCCAAGTCAGCATGGATTTATGAAAGGGAAATCATGCTTGAATAATCGTCTGGAATTTTTTGAGGACGTGACAAGTAAAATGGATGAAGGGGAGCCAGTGGATGTAGTGTATCTTGTCTTTCAGAAAACCTTTGATAAGGTCCCGCACGGGAGATCGGTGACTATAATTAGAGCACATGGTATTTGGGGTAGGGTGTTGACATGGATTGAAAATTGGTTGGCAGACAGGAAGCAAAGGGTAGGAGTAAACGGGTCCTTTTCAGAATGGTAGGCAGTGGCCAGTGGATTACCGCAAGGCTCGGTGTTGGGGCCGCAATATATTTAATAACACTACCACTGCAAATATGAATTGTGCTCCCATCTCGCCAAACCATTTCTTTTTTAGAAATGAGTAGGACAGAGACTGCTTATAACTTCCCCCATCCGGCCAATATTCATTTGATCGATCAGCTAGATTACCACACAGATTTACCGGACATTGGTCATCTCCGTTGTTTTTTATGACCACATCTGCTGGCGATCCCGGTGGAACAATGGAATCTGCTACCTTTTCCCGGTGTTTTATGGTCCTTTTTATCACCTTGGGAATGTTCTCTCTTATCTGCATCTTTTCCTCAGGCCTCCCTTTATCAGTAGGATCAGATTTCTCCGATCGACAACTGTTTCCTCCCATATTCTTTACACAAGTCTATAAAACAAAAGTTAGGTTTCCGTGGACAATTCCTTATAATATACTGTTCACAGTTTGCGCGCACCGGTTTTACTCAGTCCGCAAACCTCCAAGTCACTTTTCAATTTTTATAGCACGCTTTACGGCACTTGCTTCAATTTATCTTCTACGCCCAGCGTGAGTAAATGAATCTTCTCCGCTTTGTTCCGCCTCACCCCACAGGCCTCTTGGCTCAGCGTGAGTCACCGGCCAGACAAGCTAGGTTGCCGGGGGCTCTCCCTCCTCTCTGGGAACCCCCCCCCCCGTCCCCCTTTCGGTTAGGACTATTTTATAATTTCCTTTAATTTCCCACTTGTATTCGTTCGAATCCCTTTACATTTGGGATCATGCCGACGACGTCAAATTCTGTGGAATAAATAAATTGAGGGAATTAAAGGAAAAGGAAAATCGGAGACTTTGCAGGTTTGCTTCGAGACTTTATTGTACGATCTCATGGAGAGATGGCGGCAGTAAACTGCCCACCAGTTCTCTGACTTCACAACAAATTTAGCCGACAGTTATAGTGTGCACTAAACAACTTTTGTTTTTTGTAAGATACAACTTTCCGAAAATATGCTATCTACTAAATGGGAACCAATTATTTCATTAGTCATAACATTAATTTTGTTCGTGTCAACTTTATTCAACAACAGACGGATAATACAAGTCAAACACACTACAAGGGCATCTTGACATTATTCTATCTCACATTTTAGGCGGACGCGTCACCATCCCCTCGGGGTGGGGGTGGGGGGTGGGGGGGGGGTGTTTGCTCAATGCTTTCGGGGCATTGTCGCCAGTCACGGGGCCAGTTTGTTCACCGGTATCGAAGGGGGTAAACTTGAAACGGTCATTTCACAACTCAGATTCTCCACACAGATCAATCTCAACGTCGCCGAACGTTGCGGAATGAGGAATCGTTGTTTCCCACACCTGAGGGAGAGCCGATCACCACTGCGTCCTCCCCTGAGAGAAGGGTGACCTCAGCAGCGATGAGGTTGTGTCAGCCGTGTCCTTACCAATTCTCATTATTAGCATCCATATATATTCTAATTATTCTCATATATGTAGACGCTCCAGGGGACACCAACATTTTATATCCCCTTTGAGAACCCGGTCCCCAGCACCATTCCACCCACCCATCGGACACCCAGCGACAAGGACACAGTTATCAGAAGTGATCAGAATAGTTTATTCCCGGTCACTATGAACAACCTGTTTCCTGTGTGATTCACGTATAAGGTGATGTGACTGAGCGCTGTTATCCCGTGACTTACAATAAACAGTATTGCTACACTTGGACATGATTGAGATGATATTGTGTAGAAAGGAGTTGCAGATGCTGATTTGTTGGTTGTAAATGGCTGCTACTGAGTTACATAATTCGCACACCCGGATACCTCCTGAAAACGTCGGTTTAAGATGCGTACATCTGTTCAACGTTCTGCTATATTTATAACTAGACTGAAAATACTAATGTTTCAATGATATGATTAATTTCACAATGAAATTCACGGGGTATTTAACCACGTTCTTCAGCTCCTCTCGGAACTTTCTCTGGGTCAGGACATAAATACACGTGTTGGTGCAGGTACTCAGAACCTGGAGCATCAACGAAATTGTCGGAAGATCACTGTCTGCGAAGTACTCAGCGCCCAAAGCGCGCTCAGACACAACATAAACAACCACTGTGCTCCACAACGCAATGGAACTGCCTGATATGCTGAAGAGTAAAACGATGGACTTCCTGCGGTTCTCCATCTCCGGGTCTTTGCCATTCTCTCCACTGTTGCGGCCCCGGAGCAATCTGCGGACTCTACCAGAGACTAGAATGTACCTGGCGGTCAGTGAATTGACCAACAAAAGAAAAACGAACGGGAGACAAGGAGTTACATTCAGGTAGAAGAACTCAAACGAAGTCCATGAAGGTGAAGTTAAGAAAGACTTTGTCCAGACACACCCTCGGGGTTTATTGTCGCTGATATATGCTGATTCGAATGTAAAATACCACGGTACGTTTATTAAACAGCTCAAAGCGATTACGGTTCCGATAACAACACTCGCGGTTCGCTCGGTGCAATATTTTGTTTTCAGCTTCTGACAACAAATGACCACAAACCGATCAAACGTGAAACCCACGGTGAACCAGACAGAGATTGTTGTGGCTGCGAGGGCCAGGGCCCAGTTGATGGAGCACACGGGGGTGATGGTGAAGAACGACAGCGGGAAATACATCACAACAATGGACCTTATTATGACATCAATGATGAGGACCATGAGGTCGGCCGCTGCCATTGCCACCAGGTAGCGAGTGATGCATTTGGAGCGACCGCACTTTCCACGGGACAGGATCACAATCGCCACCAAGTTAACTGCGAAAGAACGAACGAAGGATGTTATCTGGCGTTCACGAACAATACTCTGAGCTGATAGGATTTCCGAGTGACATTTACTACTGAGTTGCCACAATAAATTAAATTACACGACATATCAGCAGGTAGATAATGAAAAGATACGTGGCCCGCACAGCTCTCGGGATGCGGGTTGGATCCTCTCCTCTGACCCTGGCTTTCCGTCGGTTCCCGCGCGAACGAATGCTTTCCCTCGTAGCACCAGTTACCTAATCCAATCGAGAGATCATTCCGTATCTTAGCTGGGTGCTCTAATTGACTTCGCAATGCAGATGACAAAGTGTGCCAGTGGCGGTGCGTGGATCAGTGTGGGAGAATAATCTGCAGGCTCAAAGTAAATCAGAAGATAGCCGAGAGGCTGACAGTATTCCTCTTTGGGAATGGCAAATCTAGATAGACCGTTTGTCCTCCTTACCGAAAGATAAATGTCGTTATTGGAGCACAATGCACAGATAGAGGTAGAGTCCTTCCGTGTGTAAACAGGCTCTTCGGCCCAGCGTGCCCATGCCTCATCTACTCTTGTTCCACCTGCGCATGTTTGGTCTAGATCCTTCTAAACCCTTCCTATCCATGTACCTATCAAAAGGTTCAAATATTGGGTCGAAAAACACAATCGCCACAATTTGTGAAGGCAGAGTCTGTAACTGGGGCAATAACAGTTCAATTTGAAATCGTCCAACAGTTTCCAGTCCTGCTAAGTTTCGACTAACCTCAAAGCAAATTTCGAAGGCTTCTCTACCCCGTTCTTGAGTTCTGGTCGCCACATTACAGACAGGATGTGATGGCTTGGAGAGGGTGCAAGGATTTACGAGAATTATGCCTGGATCAGAGGGTATTGGCTACAGAGAGAGAGGTTGGACAGAATTGGATTCTTTGTTTCTGGAATGCTGGAGGATGCAGGGCAACCTAACAGAAGTATAGAAAATAGCAACCTTATTTCCAGGATAGGAAAACCAAATATTAGAGGGAAGAGATCTAAAGTGTGAAGGGCAAAGCTGAAGGAAGGTGTTAGCGCCATTTTCTTAATACACAAAGGCTAAGTGCCCGGACGCTGCCAGGGTGGGGCGTGGGTTGGTGTTTGGGCCAAGTCGAATAGTGGTGTTTCAGAGACATTTGGATACGTAAATAGATTTGCAGAAAATAGAGGGATATGTGTTAGCTCAGGCAAATAGGAGTTGGCCTTGGCATCTTGTTCGACACAGACATTGTGGACCGAATGGCCTGGTTTGTGATGGACAGTTCTATGATTTATATTTTGTTTACAATCATTTCCTGTCACCACCCGACTCCTACCACTGGAACAACTTTGTATCTAATTCTTCCCAACTGGATCCTATTTGCGCTAACCTTCCAGGCCAGTCGACCATGCAGGACCCTGTGAAAGCCACGGCTAAAGTACACGTCAGCCATCATGCCCAAGTTAATTCCCTTGGTTATTTATTTGAAAAGTTCAATCATATTCTTGAGACACAGTTTCTCAGGAACAAACTCACGCTCCCTATTTATAATCAGTGTTTACCTTTCCAAATTCCGATGAGTCGTGTAGCACTGAATTCCCTCAGGCAAATTTGCCACCACCGATATCAGAATGACCCGCCTGCAGATCCGTGCATACATTCCACACAAAAGAAAGGCATCACATCAAGGTCAATACCCAACATTATGATTGGGCAGGGTCAACCGGCAGTGGGGACTGGGCAGGGTGAAGGTACAGTGGGGACTGGGCAGGGTGAGGTTACAACGGGGACTGGTCAGGGTGAGTTTATAGTGGGGAATGGGCAGGGTGAAGCTACAGTGTGGAATGGGCAGGATGTGGTGAAAGTGGGGAATTGGCTGGGTGACTGGCCAGTGGGGATGGGGCAGGGTGAAGGGGCAGTGGGAGCTTGGCAGGGTGAAGGGGCAGTGGGTACCGGGCAGGGTGAGGTTAATGTGGGGACTGGGCATGGTCAACGGTCACTGGGCAGGGTGACGGTGCATTGGGGACTGGGCCGGTGCAAGCCGCGGGCGGGATGAAGGTGCAGGGGGAAGGTGCAGTGCGGACTGTTTAAAGTAGGGTGTACAGCGGAGGGACAGACTGCACGTCAGGATAGATAACAGCGGGGAGTGAGCAACCACGGGTGGCTTATCGTGCGGATTTCCATTGTAATGTTTTATGTCATGCTGATCAGGGAATTTGCAGGTTGACTATGGGTGATCTGACCTGGAAGCAAATGCTACAGTCAGAAGTGTTCTGTCGAATTACAGCAGATGTCCCGAAACTACAAACCACGTTGATTGTTCCATGTACAACGCATTCAGTGTATGCCCGCGCTGCAGTCCACACCCCGACCCACGCTCTCCACTCTGTCTCCACCATTCTCGCGCACTCCACCTCCCTATTCCCATTTCCCGTCAATACACTTTGTAGCGCTTCCATCCACCACATTCTCCAGTTCCTTCCCCAGAGGGAGAGCTTCCCACAGCTCGGAAACAAGCCATTACACCCACCACAGCCAAACTGACATGGATGTACCCACAGAACCCGTAGTCTCCATGCCTTGGAGTTTCAAGTGTTCCTCTTGATGTCTTTGGTGTCCCTGCCTCCGTCAAACTCTTTAGTAGCGCGTCCTAGATTCCGAGTCTGAATGAGAAGATACCACATCAGATTATTTCAAACATTTAATCTAAGGGGGTGTGTCCAATGCTTGGCTGAGTAGACATAACTTTTCAGCACTCCCGAAAACAAAGCCCTAAACTGCTAAAAAAAGACGAACTAAAGGAATCAAGTACTTTAAATTAAATCAGAAAGTATACAGAACGTACGGATGCCTTCCAAGAAAGTAAAAGGAGGAGTACAACTGCCACAGAAGCAAGCAAAGGAATCAAGAAAAAAAAATCGAAGGTAGGCCCACAGCTCTGATGGAGCAGGGGACTAGATTTGGTGACCCCTCGGCAGGCGGTGAGTCTGGGGAGGGCTCCGGTACGAAGCTGGAGTCTACTACTCCCAGCAAGCGCTCTTTGACTTGGGTCAAAATACGAGGGAGTCGCCGTGAGTTACCAAAAAGGCCCACTGTTTGCCGAGAGGCTGCTGATGTTGTGTCTGGAGTTTTGGACACGAGTGACGATGAGGTAACGGGAGACTCCACTAGCAGTGGAAGTGGAAATGAGGAGGAAGAAGAAGAAAAGCAAGAAGATACAGAGACTAATATAAAAACGATGCTTCAAGAAATTATTAACAGGCTTAAGAAAATTGAAGGAGATAACAAATTAATGAGGAGAGATAACAAGAAATTTCATAAGATTTTGAAAAAAATGGAGGAGAAATTTCAAACAGTGACAAATAAAGTGGATAAAAATGAAGACAGTATTACTGCTGCAGCAATTGAAAGCAAAAAGACGGCGGAGAAGTTGGATGCCTTGGAAAACTATAGCAGGAGAAATAATGTTAAAATTGTTGGTTTGCCAGAGGGAGTGGAGGGGGAAGACCCAATTAGAGGATTGGACACATTATAGGCAGGAAACATGTTCCCAATGTTGGGGGAGTCCAGAACAAGGGGCCACAGTTTAAGAATAAGGGGTAGGCCATTTAGAACAGAGATGAGGAAGAACTTTTTCAGTCAGAGAGTGGTGAAGGTGTGGAATTCTCTGCCTCAGAAGGCAGTGGAGGCCAGTTCGTTGGATGCTTTCAAGAGCGAGCTGGATAGAGCTCTTAAGGATAGCGGAGTGAGGGGGTATGGGGAGAAGGCAGGAACGGGGTACTGATTGAGAGTGATCAGCCATGATCGCATTGAATGGCGGTGCTGGCTCGAAGGGCTGAATGGCCTACTCCTGCACCTATTGTCTATTGTCTATTGTCTATTGTTTAATTAACTTTTTTCAAGATTGGATAGTGACCACTCTGGGAATAGATAAACAAGGTCGGATGGAAATAGAAAGAGCACATAGGGCTCTAAGACCGAAACCCTCGGCTAATCAAAAGCCACGATCTGTGTTGATTAAATTTTTAAGATACCAAGATCAAGTATTGGTTTTCAAAACAGTCGGGAATAATATAAGAGAGGGAAAACCAATAGAACATGAAGGCACTAAAATTATCTTTTACCCAGACATCAGTAATGCCTTGTTGAGCAGAAAAAAAGAATTTAATAAGGCAAAAAATATTCTATGGAAGAAAGGCTATAAGTTTATTTTACTGCATCCGGCTACTTTGAAGATTATGATCAACACTGGAGAAAATAATTTTTTTAAAGACTTTGTCAAAGCAGAAGAGTATGCGGAAGAATTGCCATCGAGATATGCTTAAGAAGATTCATGAATGAATGATTATTAATAAGATCTGTATACTATAGAGGGGATTAACTGTATTAAGGATCGTTAATTTTTAGAAGTACTTGATATATCCGGGGGGTTGGAGAATGTGGATGTTCCACCATAATCATGGGCACAAGTGTGGTGCGGACCACACCTCATATAATAGAGGGGGGTAATGTTGCTAATCTATTTATTAACAACATTAGAGGGAGGGTCTATTTCTCTATCTTTCTTATTTCTTTTCTGTTTTTATACCTGGACTATGGAGGGGAGCACACTGAAATACGGCACAATGTAAATACCGGAAGAGGTATCAAGGTAAGGAAAAAGGAAGAGAAAAAAAAAGGAATGAATGGATAACACATTAAATTTTTAAAGCTATAATGTGAACGGGTTAAATGGACCGATAAAAAGGAAGAGAATTTTAACACAGATGAAAAAATTGGAAGTAGATATAGCTTTCTTGCAAGAAACACATCTAATGGAAAAAGAGCATCAAAAGTTAAAGAGAGATTGGGTAGGAAGTATGGTCGCATCTTCTTTTAACTCAAAAGCAAGAGGGGTTGCTATCCTATTTAAGAAAACGCTACCAATTAAGATACAAAATATTGTAAGTGACCCAGTAGGTAGATTTGTAATGGTACATTGTCAAATTTTCTCAGAATTGTGGACCTTAATGAATATATATGCACCAAATATAGATGATGAGAAGTTTGTGCAGGGTACCTTTTTAAATCTGGCGGAAGCACATGAAAATATATTGATAGGGGGAGATTTCAATTTTTGTTTAGATCCAGTAATGGATAGATCATCAAGGACAACGACAAGGACAAGAGCAGCGAAGACAACCTTGAATTTAATGGAACATTTAAATTTAATAGATGTTTGGAGGAAAAGCCATCGCAGGGAAAGAGACTACTCCTTTTATTCCAATAGACATGATACATATTCTAGAATAGATCTATTTATTCACAAAATGCTGGAGTAACTCAGCAGGTCAGGCAGCATCTCGGGAGAGAAGGAATGGGTGACGTTTCGGGTCGAGACCCTTCTTCAGACTGATGTCGGGGGTGGGACAAAGGAAGGATATAGGTGGAGACAGGAAGATAGAGGGAGATCTGGGAAGGAGGAGGGGAAGGGAGGGACAGAGGAGCTATCTGAAGTTGGAGAAGTCGACGTTCATACCACCGGGCCGCAAACTGCCCAGGCGAAATATGAGGTGCTGCTCCTCCAATTTCCGGCGGGCCTCACTATGGCACTGGAGGAGGCCCATGACAGAGAGGTCAGACTGGGAATGGGAGGGGGAGTTAAAGTGCTGGGCCACCGGGAGATCAGTTGCGTTAATGCGGACCGAGCGCAAGTGTAGCGATCGCCGAGCCTGCGCTTGGTTTCGCCGATATAGATAAGTTGACATCTAGAGCAGCGGATGCAATAGATTAGGTTGGAGGAGGTGCAGGTGAACCTCTGTCTCACCTGGAAAGAATGTTTGTGTCCTTTGATGGAGTTGAGGGGGGAGGTAAAGGGACAGGTGTTGCATCTCGTGCGGTTGCAAGGGAAAGTGCCCGGGGTTAGGGTGGTTTGGGTAGGAAGGGACGAGTGGACCAGGGAGTTGCGGAGGGAACGGTCTCTGCGGAATGCAGAGAGGGGAGGGGATGGGAAGATATGGCCAGTGGTGGGGTCCTGTTGTAGGTGACGGAAATGTTGGTGGATGATATGTTGGATCCGCTGGCTGGTGGGATGGAAGGTGAGAACGAGGGGGATCCTGTCCTTGTTGCGAGTGGGGGGATGGGGAGCAAGAGCGGAGCTGCGGGATGTAGAAGAGACCCTAGTGAGAGCCTCATCTATAATGGAGGAGGGGAAGCCCCGTTTTCTGAAAAACGAGGACATCTCGGAAGCCCTAGTCTGAAACACCTCATCCCGGGCGCAGATGCGGCGTAGACGGAGGAATTGGGAGTAGGGGATAGACTTTTTGCAGGGGACCGGGTGGCAAGAAGTGTAGTCCAGATAGCTGTGCGAGTCGGTGGGCTTGTAATAAATGTCCGTCACTAGTTTTTCTCCTGTGATGGAGATGGTGAGGTCCAGAAACGGGAGGGAGATGTCAGAGATAGTCCAGGTATATTTAAGGGCAGGATGGAAATTGGAGGTGAAGTGTATAAAGTCAGTGAGTTCTGCATGGGTGCAAGAGGTAGCACCAATGCAGTCGTCGATGTAGCGGAGGTAGAGTTCGGGGATGGGGCCAGTGTATGTCTGGAACAGGGATTGTTCGACGTACCCGACAAAGAGGCAGGCGTAGCTAGGGCCCATGCGAGTGCCCATAGCTACGCCTCTGGTTTGGTGGAAGTGGGAGGAGTCAAAGGAGAAGTTGTTGAGGGTAAGAACCAGCTCTGCTAGGCGGAGGAGAGTGTTGGTCGATGGGGATTGGCTGGTTCTACGGTCGAGGAAGAAATGGAGGGCTTTGAGACCATCCTTGTGGGGGATGGAAGTGTAGAGTGACTGGACATCCATGGTGAAAATGAGGGAGTGGGGGCCTGGGAACCGGAAGTTATCCAGGAGATGGAGAGCGTGTGAGGTGTCTTGGACGTAGGTGGGGAGGGATTTGACCAGGGGGGATAGGATGGAGTCGAGGTAGGTAGAGATAAGTTCGGTGGGGCATGAGCAGGCAGAGACAATGGGTCTGCCGGGACAATTGTGTTTGTGGATTTTGGGTAGGAGGTAGAATCGGGCCGTGCGGGGCTGGGGAACTATGAGATTGGAGGCACTGAGGGATAGTTCGCCGGAGTTGGTGAGGTCGGTGATGGTGCTGCTGATGAAGGTCTGGTGTTTATCGGTGGGGTCATGGTCCAGGGATAGGTAGGAAGAGGTGTCTGATAGTTGTCGTCTGGCCTCGGTGCGGTAGAGGTCAGCACGCCAGACTACCACAGCCCCTCCCTTGTCAGCGGGTTTAATTATTAAGTCCGGGTTGTTGCGGAGTGAGTTGAGGGCTGCATGTTCAGGAGGGGAGAGGTTAGAGTTAGTCAGGGGAGTGGAAAATTTGTGTGATTTCAGCTCAATTAAGGGGTAGAATAATACAAATAGATTACAAGGCTAGGTTGTTATCGGATCACTCACCATTATTAATGAAAATTACGATGCCAGATAAAGAACAGTCAGTGTATAGATGGAGACTCAACTTTTACTATTGAAAAGGCAAGACTTTTGTGATTTTATTCGAGGACAAATTGAATTATTTTTGGAAACAAATTTAAATTCAGTTGATGATAAATTTATTGTATGGGATGCAATGAAGGCTTATTTGAGAGGCCAAATTATAAGCAACTCATCTAAGATAAAGAAAGACTATAGGAAGGAATCTGAAAGATTAGTAAAAGAAATCACCGTATTAGAAAAAGACTTACAGAAAACTTCTTCAGATACGAAAAAAATACAACTTGCAAAAAAAAAATTTCAATACAATACTTTACATACTTACAGAACAGAAAAACGAATATTACGAACTAACCAAAGATATTATGAATTAGGAGAAAGAGCACACAAGGTATTGGCATGGCAACTGAAAGAAGAACAAATATCAAGAACAATAAATTCAATTAGAACAGATCAAAACATTATTACTTATAAACCTAGAGAAATCAATGAGGTATTTAAGCAATTCCAAACTAATCTGTACCATTCTGAATCTGAAAAGGATGAAATTAAGATAAATAATTTTTTATCCAAGATACAATTACCAACAATCTCTAATGAGGAGCAGATGGGACTAAATGCCTCCTTTACTTTGAGAGAAGTGGAGGAAGTATTATATTCTTTACCAAGTAATAAATCTCCAGGGAAGATGGTTTCCCGCCTGAGTTCTATAAAAAAATTAAAGATTTGTTGTTACCAGTATTTATGGAAGTGACACATCAAGCGGAAAAAACTTCTACATTACCAGAATCCTTCTCACTGGCAATTATAACGGTAATTCAAAAAAAAGGGAAAGACCCTTTATATGCATCTTCTTATAGACCAATATCATTGTTGAATGCAGATTATAAAATAGTTGCTAAACTCTTGGCAAGGAGATTGGCAGAAGATTGGCAGAATATTTACCGAAGCTGGTTAAAGAGGACCAAACTGGATTTGTCAAAAAAAGGAAAATGTCTGATAATGTAGCAAGATTTATGTATTCTACATTTAGCATAGAAAAGAAAGGAATTGAGCGTAGCAGTTGCTTTAGATGCTGAAAAGGCGTTTGACAGGTTAGAATGGGATTTTTTATTTAAAGTATTAGAGAAGTACGGATTGGGAAATGGTTTCATTAACTGGGTAAAAGCTCTTTATAAACAACCTAAAGCCAAAGTGGTGACAAATGGCCAATATTCTCAATCATTTAATTTGGAAAGATCTAGTAGACAGGGATGTCCCTTGTCTCCGGCTTTATTTGTATTGGCCATTGAACCTCTGGCAGAGCTAATAAGATCAGATTTAGACATTGAAGGATTTAAAGTTAATCAGGAAAATCACAAAATTACTTTATTTGCAGATGATGTTTTAATTTGTTTTACTAGACCATTGGAATTCTTAAGAAAATTATATTTCAGACTGGAAGAATATGGGAAAGTATCAGGATACAAAATTAATAAAGATAAAACTGAAATAATGCCTCTTTCTGAAGGTAATTATGATCAATGTAAAAGAGAAAGTCAGTTTAAATGGCAAAAAGAAGGCATGAAGTACCTAGGGGTTAAAGTAGATAATAAGTTAAATAATCTGTATAAACTAAATTATAAACCACTAATTAAAAAAATTGAGGAGGACTTGAAGAAATGGATGAATCTTCCAATTACATTGCTAGGGAGAGTGAACTGTATTAAGATGAATATTTTTCCGAGGTTACAGTATTTATTCCAAACACTGCCTATACCTTTACCAAATAATTTTTTTCAAGAATTGAATAAAATTGTGAGAAATTTTCTTTGGAAAGGTAAAATGCCAAGAGTGTCTATGGAAAAATTAACATGGAAATTTGAATTAGGTGGACTGCAATTACCAAATTTTAAAAATTACTATCTGGCAGCACAAATGAGTTTTATTTCATCCTTTTATCAAGAGGGAGGAAAAACAGCATGGGTTAAAATTGAAATGGATAAAATAAAAGAACTATGCCCAGAAGAATTTATATATAAATGGGAAGCGAAGCTATTAGTTAAGGATCAAGAGTCACCTTTGCTAAAACATTTAATTAATATATTGTTGAAAACAGTTAAAGCTAATGATAAAAGATTTTTTCTAACAGCTAAAACTCCATTAGTAAAAAATAGATTACTGCCGTTTGCTTGGAATAATCAAATATTACAAGTCTGGGAACAGAAGGGTATTAAACATATAGGAGATTGCTACGAAGGAAATAATTTTTTGACATTTTCTCAATTGAGAAACAAATATCAAATTCCATATTTGTATAATCAAATATTTTTTTCTATTATCAATTACAATCTTTTTTAAGGGAAAAGTTAGGTAATTCAATGTTTTTATTTCAAATTAAAGGAATTGAATCCCTGATTCAGGGCAAGAGAACTAAAAATGTATATCTTCAATGTATAAATTGTTACAAAAATCTAGTCCAAAGACAGGAATTCAAAAATCAAGACAAAGATGGGAAACAGATCTGAATATTAGCATTGATGAACCAAGTTGGGAAAGATTATGTTTAGAAAGTATGAAAAATACTATTAATGTGAGATATTGTTTAGTACAATACAATTTTTTACATCAACTATATTTAACTCCGAAAAAATTAAACAATTTAAATCCAAATTTACCTGAAATTTGTTTTAGATGCAACCAGGATGTGGGTACTTTTTTACACTCCACATGGGCATGTCCGAAGGTAACTCCTTTTTGGAAAGACCTAAAAAACTTTTTGGAACAATTGATGAATAAGACCATACCATTGGATTCAAGGTTGTTTTTATTGGGAGATACTAAAGGAATATTACCAAGATTAATTTTAGATAAATATCAGGAAAGATTTCTCAAAATAGCAATAGCAATAGCAAAAAAATGTGTGGCGGTCACTTGGAAAGATCATAATGAAATAAGAATTGCAAGATGGTATGCAGAAATGCGTAGTTGTATCCCATTAGGAAAAGCTACTTATAATCTGAGAAATAAATATGATTTCTTTTTGAAACTTTGGAACCCATTCACTTTAAAACTAGGATTAAGAATTGGAAATATTTAATTTCAGGATTGTTTTTATACCCCTAAATTTTTTTAATAAGAAATTAGCCGGAAGTGTTTCCTTCTTGTCTCCAGGTTTCCTTCTTTCTTTCTTTCTTTCCTTTTTTTTCTTCTTTAAAAAAAAAATCTATCTGCTTCTCCTTTTTTCTAACTGGGGGGTGGGGGGGAGGGGGGTTGTGGGTTGGGAGATAATACAGAACAATACAAGTATAATCGAATTTAAAATGTATAATCGAATTTATCATGTAGGTATCATCGCGTACTATGAGTTCATACATGTATTTGTTTTGTTAAAATTTAAATAAAATTAATTAAAAAAAAACAACATTTAATCTAAACCAATGCCCTCTGGATATAGCTCTGTCTTGTTTGGGACATGTTTCATAGCACGTATCCTGTCCATGCCCCTTAATTTGTCCAATTGTTGGATCTTCACTGTCTTTTTCGTGAAAATAAAATAACCTTAGTCTATCGACTCTCCCGTCATTACCAAACTTTGCCATCGCAGAAAACATGCTCATGGATCTCCTCCCCACCTTCGACCTAGCAGTTAAGTTCTTCCTACAGAGTGGTGACTAGAGGTGCCCACAGAAGTGCAGATGTGGGCTAGCGAACATCGTATAAAGATGTACCCCAACCACTCTGCTCTTGGTTTGTTTGTACGGCAGGAAAAATAAAATGTCACATACACATTCAATGACAACTGATCGACAGTACCTGTATTGTGAATAAATACCTTCGATTTGTACCAGCTTCTGCCGTTATTTTTCTTATACTGACAGTACCTTTAATGCCGCCTCCGAAGATCTTTGGGCTTGTACACCATCGGGTTCGAAAGATAATCCTTTCTAGGAGCCTACCCTCTGCCCCGGGTTTACTCAGCTTCACCCGAGTTATTAGTGAATGCAGACTCAGGAAGCTGTTGGTAGGGGAGAAGGGAATGTTGATGCTGATGTGTACCGAGTGCAGAAGATTGGGTAATCTCCTTGGAGACGGCCATGGTATGGTATGCATATTGTAGCGGAATTTCTCCGATCAACCAGTTGCAAGTAAATTAATAATGTATTCGTAGAAAACTTCCTACGTGTATGCGGACCATTTGGCTCATTGTTTCTGTGCCGAATAATCGGGCTTTGCAACGTGGGTGTATAATCGTTTAGATCAGTGCTTGCAAATACACATTCTAGGGTTTACATGTAAGTTAAGTCTTTCATCTTCCAGACTTTCTGCGGACAGCTCTGGACCGTTCGCGATGTCTGAATCAATTTATTATCACCATCCATCTCCTCGCATCGTACTGGAAATGCCTGCTCTCTGCCAAATAAACGGTTTCCCATTCAAGTTGTTCCGCTCTATCCAACCATTCCTAATTGCCCGCTCATCTCAGCAGCGCCAAGCACCATAGGTGCAGTGTGCTGACAGAACCTACATGCAATCTTCAAACTGGAACCTGACCGGTGATTTACGCCATTCAAACAGAATATCGCAGCTCTGGGAAAAGATACGAAAAATATATTATTTTAAATGCCTGATTGGCCTGTCTTCTTAACCCTGGTTTCCTTTGGACACACAAGCTGGTTGGCAGAATAATTTACCTGGATGCGGCATGGAGCTAGAAGCTTATAAAATACATGTCCTTCGGCTCACAGAATCAGGTGTCAAAAGTCGAGCAACCATTTCCTCGAATCATGCTGTTTTAATTCAACGACATTAACAACAATTTACCTCAAATACTACTATTCTTCTGCTGGCATACAGGTAACTTACAGTAGCGAATTACCTAACAAGATGCACATGTTGGGGCGAGGAAGGAAACCGGAGCAAATGGAGGAAACAAATGCGTTCACGAACAGAATGCGTCGACATCATAAAAAGCAGTGCAAGATCGGAGCTCGTTCGCTTGATCTGTGAGGCCACAGAGCTACCAGCTACATAACTGTACCGACTGTGGAAAAAGAAAATTCAGAACCAGACACAGAAGTCAGTCATGATTTGTTAGAAACAAGTCGGGGCTGCACACGCCTGTAGAAGGACCAAATTCAACACATCTCAGGCGAGCTGCAACACCGCACATTCTCAGTAAAACGAAGGTTAAATTACGAAATTGTAACATGCCAGTAAGTAAGTCGGGAAATCTGAGACGTGCAGAAGAATCAGCAACAATTCTCAGCTCCCAATGAGTGACCGCGGGGACCTGTTACAACGCAACATCCCATCAAATTGCCGTTCCTGCAGCTCACTGCAGTCGTCAACCCCAGCCCCAGTGTCCTGCAGCTCAAAGACTATTTTCAAATGGACCACATACTGCCTTTGTCACTGATAATGATCGCAGAGTCGGACATCCTCATCACACACCACTTTGGCAGCAACGTCACCACTCGGAGCGGCAACGGTTCAACAACCTGTCCGCAGTCAGTTGATGCGACCGTTCTGGAACAGCGGGGTTCCCCTCACAGAGCAACAAGTAACGAGGAACAGAAACAGACCCGCGGCTGGGCTGTCATCCGTGCCTCCCGCCGCAATATACAGATCTGATCTCAGGTTGGGACAAGACATAGAAAATAATTGAAATGTACTCAGTCCACTCAACAATACGGTGCCATCTCTCTTGACGACTGCCTGAACTGTCATTAACCCAGAAACGACCGAACTCAAGCAACGTCGGCAGGTACAGAGGGTGAAGCTAAAGCGGCCCCGTTCCAGAAAGCGGAGCATCACAACCAGGGGGCAGCGGGAAAGTCAAAAATAAATTGTGGATGTTGCAAATCTGAGATAAATCAGAAAATATTGCCAACAACTGGAAATGCTGGAATATCCTGGGCAGCTCCCACTCGACCAGACTGTACAAATTCACCCGAATTCACACCGTCACCAACAGTAAAACCGCATACGAAATGCATGACGCCAAGGTTAGGAGCATGTTACACAGATAATGTAGTTCAATGATCTATTCAGCAAAAACCTACATTCGCTACACTCCAGCCGTTGTTCTTTCCAGCATCACTGCCGCACAGATCAACGTGTTTGTTCCCTTCCTGGCTTCCCGTGAAAGAAACTTAGATTTGAAACATTAACTCTTTCTCTTTCCACAAATGCTCCCAGACATGCGGTTTCAAGCATTTTCGCATTTACTCCAGGCCAGCGGGGATTATTTCCAAAATATGGAAATCTTCCACGCCGCCTGTGAATAAAGAAAGTGCGCGGAGTGAAACTGGAGCGTTTCTCTGGCAGCAGAGCAACAACCCTGGTCTCACACTCGGGCGGGAACATCAACGGCTGATTTTTATTCCCGGAAAAAGCGAGAAAGTAATTGGCAGCCGGACAGTTACACTCAGTGCAGTAACAACTGGCAGCTCCTGGATTATCTGAACACTTATCCTGAACACTTATACTGGATTATTTCAAGATGCATTTCACAAAAGCTTGGTATCAGCAGTCTGTTAATCTAATTAGTCCACACACCAGAATGTACTGTGCATTCACAACGATACTGCTGACGGGACAGTGGCGGCAGGTTCATAGATCCACTGCTAGACATTTTGGAGTCAACATAACAAAGGACCATCTTGCCTGAGACTACCGCTTGAATGAAGATACGTGGTTATTTTAACATCAACGTCACCGTTCGCTAAATACCATACACAGAATCGTCCAACAGTGGGACAAGCGGTCAATGCGGCGCGCAGCCAACGCGGATGTCAGATAAAAGAGTGATAAACACGGTAAGTACCTGTGAGTAACCACTCACCGGGAACACCAACCGCGGCCAGAATCGGATAGTAAATCGACATTATTTGATCAAGTATTGAGATATCCATGTTCTCGGTGAGTGACGACTCCTCTGTGATACAACACGCCAGGACTGTTGCCGAAAGAGTGATGGCATCCCTTGTTATAGCACAGAGAAATCTCCAGGGGCACCAGTCTCCTGGCCAACGACGTCAGTAACACTCACTGAACAAACACGTCACGCCAGCTGCTCCCAGATTAGCACTGCTTTGGGAATTACTGACTTAAAGTGACGCGTCAAACATCAGAAAGCAGTCTTTGGTTTACATGGCAGTGAACATTGGCTAAAGTGTACCGAGTCTATGCAGAAATCGGGCAGGACGAACTGACCAACCCGTTGCTTCACTGTTTGGAGTAGACTCGTTACTGTCCGGGTGCTAGTCCTGCCACACTAGGTGTTGTGGCTAAAAATGACCGACACGGAATGGACTCATTCTGGTGCAGCAATTGTGAAAATGTGATCATGAAGAGTGCGTTGCAAAAATGCATGGGGTCAAATTATGAAGTGTATTGTTAAATGCCACATCACATTTTCTGACAGCTTCTGATTGCGTGGAAGTGACAGCTGCCATCCATACTGGGCCTGGCCCATATGTAACTGATAGTATAGTCAAGTCAATTTTATTTGTCTAGCACATTTAAACACAACCCACGTTGACCAAAGTGTGTACATTAGTGCAGGTACTAAAGAAACATACAATAGCACACACACCTAACAACACAGACATAAACAGTTAACTGCGTCCCCTCAGAGGGCCTCAAACGGTAGTGAATATATGTAATTTTGAGCCTGGACTTAGGTGTCGATTGAGGGGGCAATTCTGATGGGGAGTGGGATGCAGTTCCACAGTCTGGGAGCTGCAACCGCAAAAGCGCGGTCACCCCTGAGCTTAAGCCTCTTAAGCCGAGACCGCGGGATTGTCAGTAGCCCCAAGTTGGCCGACCTGAAGGACCTGGAGTTGGAGTGGTGGGTTAGAAGATTTTTGATATGGGGGTGGTGGGCGGGGGGGGGGGGGGGGGGGGAGCCCGTTTAGGGCTTTGTATGCAAATAGGAGGAGCTTGAAGTCGATTCTGTACCGTACTGGGAGCCAGTGGAGAGAGGCCAGAATCAGGGTGATGTGGTCCCTTTTACGGGTACCCGTCAGGAGTTTTGCTGCCGCGTTTTGGACCAATTGCAGGCGGGACAGGGATGATTGGCTGATCCCAGTGTATAAGGAGTTGCAATAGTCCAGGCGGGAGGAAATAAATGCGTGGATGATTTTTTTCTAGATCTTCAAATTGGAGGAATGGTTTGATTTTAGCTATGATACGAAGCTGGAAGAAACTGGCCTTTACCACAGAGTTGACTTGTTAGTCAAACTTAAAAGCGGAGTCAAATATCACGCCAAGGTTTTTGACATGAGGTTTGACTAGGGTGGATAGGCTTCCAAGGCTGCCTGTTGTGGTTTTGATGGAGAGGGGGGGGGGGGGGGGGGGGGCGGCCGAATAGGATGTCCTCAGACTTGCTCTCGTTTAGCTAGAAAGATACTTTATTGTCACATATACCTTGGATACCTAGGTTCAGTGAAATACTTTGTTTTGCACACAATCTAGACGGTACACAAGTGTCGCCACGCGTTGCCGCACCAAGTCCCACCAAGGTGATTGTCCCTGCAGTGCCCTTGTGAGACTGGCCGGGAACGGACATAAATCCGAGGCGACCACTCAGACACCAGAACAGCGCCATACAGCGACACACACAGTCCTGTTACACTGTGATCCTCTCACTCATTCCCGCGGCCCAGTGCAGCAGGACAAAAACTGTCACGCAGATAAGGCCAGGAGATGCTACATCGGCGGCCCTGCATGCTACCCAGTCTCCGAGAACACCCTGCGCAGCATTCCCCACAACATGGAACGTCAACTAGCATCGGGACGAGGTATGAGTAACATTGCTGCAAGGACGGTAGCGCAGCGGTAGAGTTGCTGCTTTACAGCGAATGCAGCGCCGGAGACTCAGGTTCGATCCTGACTACGGTTGCTGCACTGTAAGGAGTTTGTACGTCCTCCCCGTGACCTGCGTGGGTTTTCTCCGAGATCTTCGGTTTCCTCCCACACTCCAAAGACGTACAGGTATGTAGGTTAATTGACTGGGTAAATGTAAAAAATTGTCCCTAGTGGGTGTAGGATAGTGTTAATGTGCGGGGATCGCTGGGCGGCGCGGACTTGGTGGGCCGAAAAGGCCTGTTTCCGCGCTGTATATATATGATATGATATGATGATATGACTCGGTCCTAAACCAAGTTCCCAGGAACTCTCACTGATTCCCGCAATATTGGCCTTAAGGCCGCCAGGTCAATGGAACGAAAGCGGATGAAACGAAGGGCTGGGTGGGGCAAGGACACTGTCTTCCACCAGAGTGGCCTGACAATGTCTATACCAAGACACCTGGTACATTAAGTATCCTGGTGTTTGAAACAAGTGATCTATTCCGTACACTAAAACATTCTGAACACCAATGAGGTAAGCCTATTCTTTGAAATCCTGAGCAGAAAATCTCAGGTCAGGTGCAGCCTCAGATAAGCCATAAGTGATAGGAGTAGAATTAAACAATTCGGCCCATCAAGTCTACTCCGCCATTCACTCATGGCTGACCAATCTCTCCCTCCTAACTCCACTCTCCTACTTTCCCCCAAAACCTCTAACACCTGAACTATTCCAGAATCTCGCTGTCTCTGCCTTAAAAATATCCACTGACTTGGCCTCCACAGCCTTCTGTGGCAAATAATTCCACAGATTCACCACCCTTTGACTAATGAAAATGTCCTTATCTCCTTCCTAAAAGAACGTTCTTTAATTTTGAGGCTATGACCTCTAGTCCTGGACTCTCCCACCTGTGGAAACATCCTCTCCACATCCACTCTACCCAAGCCTTTCACTATTCTCTATGTTTCCATGAGGCCCCCGTTATTCTTCTAAAATCCAACCAGTACAGGCCCAGTGCCGGCAAACGTTCATGATTGGTTAACCTACTCATTCCTGAGATCACTGGTAACCCTCCTTTAGACCCTCTCCAGAGCCATCACATCCTTCCTCAGATATGGTGCCCAAAATTGCTCACATTATTTCAAAGGCCTTATCAGCGCATTCTGGAGCTTAAAAATTACATCACTGTTTTTGTATACCTGCCCTCTTGAAATAAATGAGTTTGCTTTCCTTCCTACTGAGTCGACTTGCAGATTAACTTTTTGGGAATCCGGCACGAACACTACAAAGTCCCTTTGCACCTCCGATTTCTGTATTCTCTCCCGTTTAGAAAATATTATCTGTGCCTTTATTCCCACTACCAAAATGCATGACTCCACACTTTGTCACGCTATATTCCACATGCCCAAGTTCTTCTGTAGAATCCCTGCTTTCTCTAAACAACCTGCCCCTCCACCTATTTTCGTATAATCCACAAACTTGGCTGCAAAGCCCCCAATCCCCTCGTCCAAATCATTAATATACAACGTGAAGAGTAGCGGCCTCAGCACCGACCCCTGCGGAACACCGCTGGTCACTGGCAGCCAACCAGAAAAAGTCCCCTTTATTGCAATTCGTAAAGGGTATGTGCCCTTTGATACTGTGGGCTCTCATCTTCTTTTGCAGACTCACGTGCGGCATCTTATCAAAGGCTTCCTGAAAATCTAAGGAAGCAACATCTTCTGACTCTACTTTGTCTGTCTTGCTATTTACTTCTTCAAATAATTCAAGCAAACGTGTGACGCAAGACCTCTCCTTCACAAAGCCTTGCTGACTTGGACCTATTTTATCGTGAACTTCGCTGTACTCCGTGACCTCATCATTTATAGTGGACTCTAAAATCTTACCAACCACTTTAGTCACACTAACCAGACAAAAGTTCCCTCTATTCTGCTTTGCTCCCTTCTTGTGCAGCGGGGTAATGTTGACAATTTCCCGATCGTCTGGGACCACTCCTGGCTCCAGTGATTCTTGAAATATCACTGTCAATGCCTCCACAATCTGTAATGCCACCACTTTCAGAACCCTAGGTTGCTTTCCATTAAGTGCAAGTGAATTATCCACATTCAGCCCATTCAGCATCCCAATCACCTACTCCATTGTAATAGCCATCCATTAACATCTACTCCCTGACTCTCTTCAATTTCAGGCACTTTGCTGGTGTCTTCCACTGTGAAGACTGTTGCAAAAAAGTTATGAAACTCCTCTGCCAGTACTTTATTTCCCGTTATCACTTATCCTGCATCATTCTTCAGCTACCCAACGCCCACTCTTGCCTCTTTCTTACTCTTTGTATAACTGAAGAAATTCGTGCAATCCTCTTTTATATTATTGGTTAGCTTCCTTTCGTATTTCACCATTTCTCCCCGTATTGCCTTTTTAGTTGCCTTCTGTTGTTCTTTAAAATCTTCCCAATCCTCTGGCTTTCCACTATTCTTTGCTATGTTATACGCATTCACTTTTAGTTTTATAGTGTCCTTGATCTCCCTTGACAGCCACGGTCGTCTCTTTCACCCCATAGAATCTTTCTTCTTCTTTGGAATGAAAAGATCCTGCATCCTCCAGATTATTCCCAGCAATTCCTTCCATTGCTGTTGCACGCTAGGGTCCCTTTACAGTCATGTTTGGTCAGCTCCGCACTCATGCCTTTGTAGTGCCTTTTCCTCGTCTGCAAGACCGACACACCCGATTTCACCTCCTCCCTCTCAAATTGCAGATTAAAACTTATCATATCGTGGTCGCCACCCCTTTATGGTTCCTATACCTTGCGTTCCCTGATCAAATCCGGTTCATTACATAAAACTAAATCCGGAATAGCCTCTTCCCTTGTAGGCTCCACAACAAGCTGCTCTAAGAATCCATCTCGGAGGCACTCTACAAATTCCCTTTCTTGGGGTCCAGCACCAACATGATATTCCCAGTCTACGTGTATATTGAAAACTCCCATAACCGCCTTCAACAAAAAAAAAACTTTTTTCACATGCCAATTATTATCTCGATGAAATTGTACGCTATATCCTGGCTACTGTTTCGTGGCCTGTAAATAACCCCCAATAGGGTCTTTTTACCCTCTATCCACAATGACTGTACATCTGATCCTCGATCGCCCCTTGCCAAGAAAGGAATTTGATTCCTAACCATCAGAGCTACCTCACCCCCTCTGCCCACCTTTTTGTCTTTCCAATACAACGCACAACCCCGAATATTCAGCTTCCAGCTGCGATCCTCTTGCAGCCTCGTCTCTATAATTCCCACAACATCACACCCACAAATTTATATCTGTGATACAAGCTCATCCACTTTATTTCTTATACTATGCACATTCAAATGCAACACCTATAATTCGGTATTCATCTCCCTTGTTATACCGGTCCCGATTTTACACGTCCTTACTCTCTTGTCCCTTCTTGAACTTGCCATCCCATTAATTCAGGAGACTTCCGTAACATTTCCTGCATTCTCTTTCCGTTTAGCTCCACCGTTACACTTCCAATTTGTTGCGCCCCAACTATTTAGTTTAAAGCTCAATCCACAGCCCTGGTTATACAGTCTAGGATCCAGTCGGGTTCCAGTGTAGTCCTTCCCATCAGAACAGTTTCCTCCTTTCCCAATACTGGTGCCAATGTCCTACAAATTCAAAATCATTTCTTCTACACCATTCTTTGAGCCACGCAATCATCTCTCTAATCCTCTAAACCCTATGCCAATTTGCACGTGGCTCGGGTGGCAATCCAGAGATTATGAACTTCTTAATTCTGCTTTTTAATTTGGTACCTAGCTGATCAAATTCTTTTAACTGAACCTCTTTCCTCGTTCTACCTAGGTCAATGGTACCAACATAGTCCACAAAGATCGGATCTTTCCCCTTCCACTCCAAGTTCCTCTGCAGGTCAGACGAGTTGTCTTGAACTCGGGCACGAGCGTGGCAACACAGCCTTCGGGACTCTCGATCCTTGCTACAGAGAACAGTGTCAACGCCTCCAACCACAATGTCCCCAATGACAACTACGTTTTTCTTCCTTGTTCCCTCTCGAATGGCCTCCTGAACCACGATGCCCTGATCAGGTTGCTCATCCTTGCTACATTCCTTCAACTCAGCCCTCAGCTCTGTCTCCTGCCTGCCTCTCCAGCACTCACACTCTCTCCGTCACCACGGACCACTTTGGAAGCTGTTACTCCAGCGGGCGTAACTACCTCCAGAAACACTGCGTCCAGGTAATTCTCCCCAGCCCTGATGTGCCTCAGCGTTTTGCAGCTCGGACTCCAGG
>NC_135995.1:2109404-2167404 GCF_053455715.1 Rhinoraja longicauda
TCTCATAACTAGATGCCTCTCTTCACTCTCATGTCATCTACGACCCCATATAATGTTACTATATTCATAAGTATTTAATACTCTAAAGACAGTTAATAAAGAATATGTCTATATTTCGACACTTTTTTTAATCACTACAAAATGTTACGGTTCTTGCGTTTCCTTCTCCTGGAGGGTTCTGTCTGAGTGATGCAGTTTACATCTGGTGGCATTTATCCAATCAGGTTTTTCTTTTACTTTTACTGCTGTTCGTGTTGTTAGCAGGACCACATATTGTCCTTTCCATCTAGGAGAGAAAGAATCTTTGTTTATTGCTCGCACATAAATCTGATCTCCGGGTTTAAACGGCTGCTTTTCTCATAGATTTTACCAACCGTTTCACACATGGCTTGAGCATATCTTATCGAAATTCGTGGTAACTTCTCAGGAGTCATCGGTGGTCGTGTTTCTGTTGTCATAGATCGCCCCATCAAAATCTCGTGAGGTGTTAGGCCCGTGTTTCCATTTTTCTGATTTCTCAGGACACACATCACAATGGGCCATGGCGTCTGGCCACAACAATCTATTTTAGACAATAGACAATAGACAATAGGTGCAAGAGTAGGCCATTCGGCCCGTCGAGCCAACACCGCCATTCAATGTGATCATGGCTGATCATTCTCAATCAGTTCCTGCCTTCTCCCCGTACCCCCCGACTCCGCTATCCTTAAGAGCTCTATCCAGCTCTCTCTTGAATGCATTCAGAGAATTGGCCTCCACTGCCTTCTGAGGCAGAGAATTCCACAGATTTACAACTCTCTGACTGAAAAAGTTTTTCCTCATCTTCGTTCTAAATGGCCTACCCATTATTCTTAAACTGTGGCCCCTGGTTCTAGACTCCCCCAACATTGGGAATGTGTTTCCTGCCTCTAAAGTGTCCAACCCCTTAATAATCTTATATGTTTCGATAAGATCCCCTCTCATCCTTGTAAATTCCAGTGTATGCAAGCCCAGTCGCTCCAGTCTTTCAACATATGACAGTCCCGCCATTCCGGGAATTAACCTAGTAAACCTACGCTGCACCCCCTCAATAGCAAGAATATCCTTCCTCAAATTTTGCTGGCATACTTTGCTAAAGTAACTTTTATCTCTCAATTTACTCTTTCTACCATCCATGAGGACTGTGGTTGATATGGTATGTGCAATTTCTATTGGAACCCAAGAGCCTTCGACAAGTTCTGAACTAATTTACTTGTGAAATGAGTTCCTCTGTCACTATTTATACTCATGGGTATCCTGGATCTTGGTATTATTTCTTTCATTAAAATATTGACTACCGATTTGCATCATCCCTCCATCTGGGGGGTGCTTCCATCCATCTGGAGAACATATCAACTATGACCAGAATGTACTTAAAACCCTTTGCTGCGGGCGTATGTACAAAATCAATTTGTAAATTCTCAAAAATGCATTTCAGGTTGTGGTATGTGTTCAAATTTTGCAGGCGTCTTCCCTCTATTATTTTGTTGACACACCAGGCATGTTCTTGCAACTTTATCAATTATGTCTGTTATCCAAGGTACATACCATTGTTGGGACAATGCATATGCCATCCCCCCTTTTCCCATGTGAGCCTGTCCATGGGCTAGGCGAGACATGGGCAAAAATATGCTCCTGGGGCAAACTACACGACCACCAGGGTGGACCCAGACTATGGGGTCTTGATAACACCCTGCTTTGCTCCAGGAATTCTTTTCCTGGAATGATGCTAGGCTCTGGGCATCCTGTAACTGGGTTACATCAATGCTAATCGGGAGCATCCTTTGTGCTGCAGACTTAATTTTAGCCGCTTATAATTGCGGGGTTTGCCTGAGGGCAATCTGGCTACATAATCAGCTGATTTCTTTCTCTTTGACGCTTCATCATCCGATGATGTATGAGCCTCGCATTTAATAAATGCAATCTGCCGTGGCAATTAAATAGAATCCCATATATTTAAGACCAGTTTATCATGCTTAATATTCTTTCTTGTTAATGTAATGAATCCTCTATTTTTCCATAACTGCCCAAAGTTATGTACAACCCCAAACGCATAGTGAGAATCAGTGTAGATATCAGCACTTTTATCTTTTGCCAATATGCAGGCACGAATCAAGGCATACAGCTCAGCTACCTGAGCAGACGTTCCGGATGGTAAAGCATATGCCTCCAGCACTTGGTGTGGTGTGACCACCGCATATCCTGCTAATAATCTGGGATCGCTAGGTCGGTGTGAAGAGCCATCAGTAAATAGGACCAGGTCAGGATTATCAATTGGATGACTCTGTAAGTCCACCCGGAGAGTGGCAGTGGCTTCTACAAGCAATGGACAATTATGGTCACATCCTTCTTCTGGCAGTGGTACAAAGGTAGCTGGATTTATAGCAGTTGATTGCTGATCAGTATAGTTGGGGTGTGATAAATGGATAACTTCATAACCTGTTCTTCTAGCGGCTGTGAAATGTTGTTTGGCTGCAGAGTTCAATAATAACATCACGGCATGAGGAACAGTCACTACACACGGGTGATCATTGGTTTTTCTATCATAGCCGTTGCCACTACAGCTCTCGAGCAGGCTGGCATGACATTTACTGCAGCTGGTAAAGCCACGGAATAATAGGCTACCCGTCTTTTCCCCCCTCCACGTTCTTAAAAAAATAAATATATATATTTAAATTTTAACAAAACAAATACATGTATGAACTCATAGTACACGATGGTACTTACATTATAAATTCGATTATACATTTTAAATTCGATTATACCTGTATTGTTCTGTATTATCTCCCCACCCACAACCCCCCTCCCCTCCACCCCCCAGTTAGAAAAAAGAGGAAAAAGGAGAAGAAGAAAGATAAAGAAATAAAAAATTTAAAAAGGAAAGAAAGAAAGAAAGAAAGAAGAAGGAAACCTGGAGACAAGAAGGAAACACTTCCGGCTAATTTCTTATTAAATTCTTTTTAGGCGGGCAGAGTATGGTGCTGGCGGACACCAACCATTAGCACCAGCACTTTGGCCGATGCATACACATTACTGCACTTTCTGCGTAGGCACAGTTGATTGATTTACTCACTTAGATACTTCTGTAAAACTGCAGCGACTCTGCTTCAACCACTCTCTCAAGCAGTGTATTTTGGATACTCAACATTCTCTTTGTGAGAATGCTCCTCTCAGATCCCCAATGTGCCGTTCTACATATGTGCGCGGCAATACTTTGGACTGGGCGAGCGTGTCTCCTCTCAGCATAATGGTGGGCTAAACCAGCTGTGTCCCCTTTCGGCACAGTTCAAGTTTAATTAACAATATTTAGTCTATTCATAGTGTCGTCATTGTCCTTCATGGAAACAGGCTCTTTGGTCAACTACGTCTATTCCGATCACCATGCCAATCTATACTGTTGCAATTTCAATGCACGGTAGCGCAGCGGTAGAGTTGCTGCTTTACAGCGAATGCAGCGCCGGAGACTCAGGTTCGATCCTGACTACGGGTGCTGCACTGTAAGGAGTTTGTACGTTCTCCCCGTGACCTGCGTGGGTTTTCTCCGAGATCTTCGGTTTCCTCCCACACTCCAAAGACGTACAGGTATGTAGGTTAATTGGCTGGGTAAATGTAAAAATTGTCCCTAGTGGGTGTAGGATAGTGTTAATGTACGGGGATCGCTGGGCGGCACGGACTTGGAGGGCCGAAAAGGCCTGTTTCCGGCTGTATATATATGATATGATATGATATTAATCGCATAATCCCTTTATGACTTGCCCTGTTGAGACGCTTCTTTAAAAAAATATATATATTTAAGTTTTATCAGAGCTCATACATGTTACATTTCATAGTACCCAATAATACCTACATTATAAATTCGATTATACATGTATTGTTCTGTATTATATCCCCTCCCACACCCCCCCTCCCCCACCCCCAAGTTAAAAAGAAGGAAAAAGAGAAAGAAAAAGAAAGAGAGAAAGAAAGAAACCTGGAGTCCAGAAGGAGACACTTCCGGGTAATTTCTTATTAAATTCTTATTAAAGGTATCAAAACAATCCTGAATTTAAATATTTCCAATTCTTAATCCTAGCTTTAAAATGAATGGGTTCCACACTTTCAAGAAGAAGTCATATCCATTTCTCAGATTATACGTTGCTTTTTCTAATGGGATACAACTACGCATTTCTGCATACCATCTTTCAAATCTTATTTCATTTTGATCTTTCCAAGTGACCGCTACACATTTTTTTGCTACTGCTATTGCTATTTTGAGAAATCTTTCCTGATGTTTATCTAAAATTAGCTTTGGTAATATTCCTTTAGTATCTCCCAATAAAAACAACCTTGAATCCAATGGTATGATCTTATTCATCAATTGTTCCAACATTTTTTTTAGGTCTTTCCAAAAAGGAGTTACCTTCTGACATGCCCATGTAGAGTGTAAAAAAGTACCCACGTCTTGGTTGCATCTAAAACAAATTTCAGATGAGTTTGGTTTTAAATTGTTTAATTTTTTCGGGGTTAAATATAGTTGATGTAAAAAATTATATTGTACTAAACTATATCTCACATTAATAGTATTTTTCATACTATCTAAACACAGTCTTTCCCAACTTGGTTCATCAATGATAATATTAAGATCTGTTTCCCATCTTTGTATTGATTTTTGAATTCCTATCTTTGGACTAGATTTTTGTGATAATTTATACATTGATGATATAAGTTTTTTTATTCCCTTGCCCTGAATCAAGGATTCAATTCCTTTAATCTGAAATAGAGACATTGAATTACCTAACTTTTCCCTTAAAAAAGATTGTAATTGATAATAGAAAAAAATACTATTCCCTGGAATTTGATATTTATTTCTCAATTGAGAAAATGTCAAAAAGTTATTTCCTTCATAGCAATCTCCTATATGTTTAATACCCTTCTGTTCCCAGACTTGTAGGATTTGATTATTCCAAGCAAACGGCAATAATCTATTTTTTACTAATGGAGTTTTAGCTGTTAAAAAAAATATTTTATCATTAACTTTAACTGTTTTCAACAATGTATTAATGAAATGTTTTAGCAAAGGTGACTCTTTATCCTTAACTAATAGCTTCGCTTCCCATTTATATATAAATTCTTCTGGACATAACTCTTTTATTTTATCCATTTCAATTTTAACCCATGTTGTCTTTCCACACTCTTGATAAAAGGATGAAATAAAACTCATTTGTGCTGCCAGATAATAATTTTTAAAAATTGGTAATTGCAGTCCACCTAATTCAAATTTCCATGTTAATTTTTCCAGAGACACTCTTGGCATTTTACCTTTCCAAAGATAATTCCTCACAATTTTGTTCAATTCTTGAAAATATTTATTTGGCAAAGGTATAGGCAGTGTTGAAAATAAATACTGTATCCTCGGAAAAATATTCATCTTAATACAGTTCACTCTCCCTATCAATGTAATTGGAAGATTCATCCATTTCTTCAGGTCCTCATCTATTTTTTTAATTAGTGGTTTATAATTTAATTTATACAAATTATTTAACTTATTATCTACTTTAACTCCTAAGTACTTAATGCCTTCTTTTTGCCATTTAAACTGACTTTCTCTTTCACATTGGTCATAATTGCCTTCAAAAAGAGGCGTTATTTCAGTTTTATCTTTATTAATTTTGTATCCTGATACTTTCCCGTATTCTTCCAATCTGAAATATAATTTTCTTAAGGATTCCAATGGTCTAGTAAGACAAATTAAGACATCATCTGCAAATAAAGTAATTTTGTGATCTTCCTGATTAACTTTAAATCCTTTAATGTCTGAATCTGATCTTATTAGTTCTGCCAGAGGTTCAATAGCCAGTACAAATAGAGCTGGTGACAAGGGACATCCCTGTCTGCTAGATCTTTCCAAATTAAATGGTTGAGAAGATTGGCCATTTGTCACCACTTTGGCTTTGGGTTGTTTATAAAGAGCTTTTACCCAGTTAATGAAACCATTCCCCAATCCATACTTCTCTAATACTTTAAATTAAAAATCCCATTCTAACCTGTCAAACGCCTTTTCAGCATCTAAAGCAACTGCTACGCTCAATTCCTTTCTTTTCTGTGCTAAATGTCTGTGCTACATTATCAGATATTTTCCTTTTTTTGACAAATCCAGTTTGGTCCTCTTTAACCAGCTTTGGTAAATATTCTGCCAATCTCCTTGCCAAAAGTTTAGCAACTATTTTATAATCTGCATTCAACAATGATATTGGTCTATAAGAAGATGCATTTAAAGGGTCTTTCCCTTTTTTAAAAATTACGGTTATAATTGCCAGTGAGAAGAATTCTGGTAATGTGGAAGTTTTTTCCGCTTGATGTATCACTTCCATAAATACTGGTAACAACAAATCTTTAAATTTTTTATAGAACTCAGGCGGGAAACCATCTTCCCCTGGAGATTTATTACTTGGTAAAGAATATAATACTTCCTCCACTTCTCTTAAAGTAAAGGAGGCATTTAGTCCCATCTGCTCCTCATTAGAGATTGTTGGTAATTGTATCTTGGATAAAAAATTATTTATCTTAATTTCATCCTTTTCAGATTCAGAATGGTACAGATTAGTGTAGAATTGCTTAAATACTCTCAAATAAGCCTTCATTGCATCCCATACAATAAATTAATCATCAACTGAATTTAAATTTGTTTCCAAAAATAATTCAATTTGTCCTTGAATAAAATCACAAAAGTCTTGCCTTTTCAATAGTAAAGAGTTGAGTCTCCATCTATACACTGACTGTTCTTTATCTGGCATCGTAATTTTCATTAATAATGGTGAGTGATCCGATAACAAACTAGCCTTGTAATCTATTTGTATTATTCTACCCCTTAATTGAGCTGAAATCAAAAATAGATCTATTCTAGAATATGTATCATGTCTATTGGAATAAAAGGAGTAGTCTTTTTCCCTGGGATGGCTTTTCCTCCAAACATCTATTTAATTTAAACTTTCCATTAAATTCAAGGTTGTCTTCGCTGCTCTTCTCCTTGTCATTGTCCTTGATGATCTATCCATTACTGGATCTAAACAAAAATTGAAATCTCCCCCTATCAATATATTTTCATGTGCTTCCGCCAGATTTAAAAAGGTACCCTGCACAAACTTCTCATCATCTATATTTGGTGCATATATATTCATTAATGTCCACAATTCTGAGAAAATTTGACAATGTACCATTACAAATCTACCTACTGGGTCACTTACAATATTTTGTATCTTAATTGGTAGCGTTTTCTTAAATAGGATAGCAACCCCTCTTGCTTTTAAGTTAAAAGAAGATGCGACCATACTTCCTACCCAATCTCTCTTTAACTTTTGATGCTCTTTTTCCGTTAAATGTGTTTCTTGCAAGAAAGCTATATCTACTTCCAATTTTTTCATCTGTGTTAAAATTCTCTTCCTTTTTATCGGTCCATTTAACCCATTCACATTATAGCTTAAAAAATTTAATGTATTATCCATTCATTCCTTTTTTTTTTTTTTTTCCTTTTCCTTTTTTTTCTCCTTTTTCCTTACCTTGATACCTCTTCCGGTATTTACATTGTGCCGTATTTCAGTGTGCTCCCCTCCATAGTCCAGGTATAAAAACAGAAAAGAAATAAGAAAGATAGAGAAATAGACCCTCCCTCTAATGTTGTTAATAAATAGATTAGCAACATTACCCCCCTCTATTATACGAGGTGTGGTCCGCACCACACTTGTGCCCATGATTATGGTGGAGCATCCACATTCTCCAACCCGCCCGATATATCAAGTACTTCTAAATATTAACAATCCTTAATACAGTTAATCCCCTCTATAGTATACAGATATTATTAATAATCAATCATTCATGAATCTTCTTAAGCATTTCTCGATGGCAATTCTTCCGCATACTCTTCTGCTTTGACAAAGTCTTTAAAAAAATTATTTTCTCCAGTGTTGATCATAATCTTCAAAGTAGCCGGATGCAGTAAAGTAAACTTATAGCCTTTCTTCCATAGAATATTTTTGGCCTTATTAAATTCTTTTTTTCTGCTCAACAAGGCATTACTGATGTCTGGGTAAAAGATTATTTTAGTGCCTTCATGTTCTATTGGTTTTCCCTCTCTTATATTATTCCCGACTGTTTTGAAAACCAATTCTCGATCTTGGTATCTTAAAAATTTAATCAACACAGATCTTGGCTTTTGATTAGCCGAGGGTTTCGGTCTTAGAGCCCTATGTGCTCTTTCTATTTCCATCCGACCTTGTTTATCTATTCCCAGAGTGGTCCCTATCCAATCTTGAAAAAAGTTAATTGGGTCTTCCACCTCCACTCCCTCTGGCAAACCAACAATTTTAACATTATTTCTCCTGCTATAGTTTTCCAAGGCATCCAACTTCTCCGCCATCTTTTTGCTTTCAATTGCTGCTGCAGTAATACTGTCTTCATTTTTTTCCACTCTAGATTTTAACATTTCATTTTCCATTTGCATATTATCCACTTTATTTGTCACTGTTTGAAATTTCTCCTCCATTTTATTCAAAGTCTTACGAAATTTCTTGTTATCTCTCCTCATTAATTTGTTATCTCCTTCAATTTTCTTAAGCCTGTTAATAATTTCTTGAAACATCGTTTTCATATTAGTCTCTGTAACTTCTTGCTTTTCTTCTTCTTCCTCATTTCCACTTCCACTGCTAGTGGAGTCTCCCGTTACCTCATCGTCACTCGAGTCCGAAACTCCAGACAAAACATCAGCAGCCTCTCGGCAAACAGTGGGCCTTTTTGGTAACTCACGGCGACTCCCTCGTATTTTGACCCGAGTCATAGAGCGCTTGCTGGGAGTAGTAGACTCCAGCTTCATACCGGAGCCCTCCCCAGACTCACCGCCTACCGAGGGGTCACCAAATCTAGTCCCCTGCTCCATCAGAGCTGTGGGCCTACCTTCGATTTTTTTTCTTGATTCTTTTGCTTGCTTCTGTGGCAGTTGTACTCCTCCTTTTACTTTCTTGGAAGGCATCCGTACGTTCTGTTACTTGATTCCTTTAGTTCGTCTTTTTTTAGCAGTTTAGGGCTTTGTTTTCGGGAGTGCTGAAAAGTTATGTCTACTCAGCCAAGCATTGGACACGCCCCCCCCCCCCCTCCATGTTCTTGAATCAGGACACCAGTCGCAAACCCCTTTGATTCATTTACATAAAGTTGAAAGGGTTTTTTTATAATTTGGCAATCCCAGGGCCAGAGCAGTAACCATAGCGTTCTTTAGATTTCTAAACGCCTGGTCTGTTTCCGCAGTCCATACTACTCTGGAGGGCCCAGTCTGCAAGGTGGCTGAACGTAATGCTGCATCTAGTTCCCTGTAGTCATGGATCCATTGTCCGCAGTAACCCACCATGCCAAAGAAGGGGAAAATGTCCTTCTTTGTTTTCAGGACCGGGACCTTCTCTATTGCCTTTATTCTGTCTTTTCCAAGTCTCCTTCTGCCTTCCTGCAGCTGGAATCCCAGATACTGTAGTCTAGGCTGGCAGAACTGTAATTTTTTCAGGGATAATTTATGCCCTCTTTCTGCTAAATGTTGCAGCAAATTAATTGAGTCTTTACAATCAGGATCTGTCACAGAGGCTACCAAAAGGTAATCGATATATTGGATCAAAGTAGACCTTTCTGATAATTGACATTCCTCAAGATAATTTTTCACTGCTGCTGCATATACGGCCGGGCTTTCAGTATACTCCTGGGGTAGCCTAGTCCAGGTGTATTGTTGATCTTTGTAGGTAAAACAAACAGGAACTGATTGTCTTTATGCAGGGGTATGGCGAAAATGGCCGAACATAGGTCAATTACTGTAAAGGTGTCGTCTTCCGCCGGTATAGATGACAGAATAATATTGGTGTCAGGTACTAAAGGAGCCAATAGGGATCACTAGTCTCTTAATAGCTCTCAGGTCTTGGTTGGCAAAATGGAAGTATTACACGGACTTTGTGTTTTCACTAATACTCCTTGTTGTAATAAAGATATGATGACGATAGATGCAGGAAAAATGTTGCCAATGTTAGGCGAGTCCAGAACCAGGGGCCGCAGTCTTAGAATAAAGGGGAGGCCATTTAAAACTGAGGTGAGAAAAAACTTTTTCACCCAGAGAGTTGTGAATGTGTGGGAATCTCTGCCACAGAGGGCAGTGGAAGCCAAATCTGGATGGATTTAAGAGAGAGTTAGATAGAGCTCGAGGGGCTAGTGGAATCTAGGGATATGGGGAGAAGGCAGGCACGGGTTATTGATTGGGGATGATCAGCCATGATCACACTGAATGGCTCGAAGGGCAAAATGGCCTCATCCTGCACCTATTTTCTATGTTTCTATGTTTCTATGATAGCGATCCCTTCTTCAGCCTCTGGGGTCAGTCGATACTGTTTTAAACCTGGCAAGGCAGCACCCTTTTTTAAAGTCACTTTATGTTCAGGGGCTGAACGCTCTCGCCCCACATGATTCTTATGCTTGGCCCATAGTTCAGAGGGTACTTGGACCAGAGCCATTGGGAACCTTGACAGATCCTCAGTAGGCGACAGTTGCTTTTCAAAAATAATGTCCCATTCCTTTCTGACCCATGTGATCTTTCCTTCTGTGTCATTAAAGAAGTCAATCAGGACTTCTCCTTTTGCCATTGGTAACTTTAAAACATGAATTGACTGTCCTTCAGCCTTTTTAACATTGCTCCTATTTCCTTCGTTGTTGCTGGAGGTCTAGTAGCTATGGTCAAGTATAACTCAGAAGTGCCTCCCATCTCAAATTGATCCCTTTGGTTCTGAGAGAGGTGGACCATTATTCCTAATCCTTGGATCCCAAAAAAACAAATAAGGGGTCACTGTTAATCGTTCAAATTTATTCAGCTAGGGTGAGACTTTTTCCTAGTATCTTGGATTAGGGAGGCGCGTATTTAATGCCATGCAATGTGTTCGCTTATGCGCTTGGCTGGTTTCAACAAGATATTGTAAATACTGGCGTTTTGAATCCTGCATGCTTTGCAGAGCACAATGGATTTGATTAACCAATTGACTGTACGAATGCTACTCATGCTATATCCAACGATATAGGATGGGCATCTTTTACCCATGTTCTTCCTCCTTAATCAAATTTAGCAATTGATGAGTCTGCATTGGGGTTGCTCTGCTGGTGAGGGATGAAATTCAGTCCCTTGTGAGGGAAGACATAGGGACTGATGAGGTAGAGTCACTGTGGATTGAGTTGAGGAACTGTAAAGGCAAGAAGACACTAATTGGTGTTATCTACAGACCCCTAAATAGTAGCCCGGATGCAGGGTGTAAGTTGCAGCAGGAGTTAAAACTGGCATGTAGGAAAGGTAATGCCACTGTGGTGATGGGGGATTTCAATATGCAGATAGACTGGGAAAATCAGGTTGGTTCTGGACCCCAAAAAAGAAAGTTTGTAGAGTGCCTCCGAGATGAATTCTTAGAGCAGCTTGTAATGGAGCCTACCAGAGAAAAGATAATTCTGGATTTTGTGTTGTCCAATGAACCAGATTTGATAAGAGAACTTGAGGTAAAGGAACCACTTGGAGGTAGTGATCATAATATGATTAGTTTTAATCTTCAATTTGAGATGGAGAAGGTTAAATAGGAAGTATCAGTGTTGCAGTTGGACAAAGGGGACTATGAAGGCATGAGAGAGGAGCTGGCCAAGGTGGACTGGAAAGGGATCCGAGCAGGAATGACGGTGGAACAGCAATGGCAAGAATTTCTGGGCATAATCCGGAAGACGCAGGATCATTTCATTCCAAAAAGGAAGAAAGATTCAAAGGGGAATAGAAGGCAAACGTGGCTGACAAGGGAAGTTAGGGATGGAATAAAACTAAAAGAAAAGATGTATAACACAGCAAAGAGTAGCCCGAAGCCAGAGGATTGGGAAACTTTCATAGGACAACAGAAGGTAACAAAACGGGCAATACGGGCTGAAAAGATGAAGTACGAGGGGAAGCTGGCCAGGAATATAAAGGACAGTAAAAGCTTCGTTAGATATGTTCAGAGAAAAAGAGTAGCAAAGTCAAATATGGGTCCCTTGAAAGCAGGCACGGGTGAAATTATTATGGGTAACAAGGAAATGGCAGAAGAGTTGAACAGGTACTTCGGATCTGTCTTCACTAAGGAAGACACAAACAATCTCCCAGATCTACTGGAGGACAGAGGATCTAGGGGGGTAGAGGAACTGAAATAAATTTTCATTAGGCGAGAAATAGTATTGGGTAGACTAATGGGAGTGAAGGATGATAAATCCCCTGGGCCTAATGGTCTGCATCCCAGGGTCCTCAGGGAGGTGGCTCTACTAATAGTGGACGCATTGGTGATCATTTTCCAATGTTCAATAGATTCAGGATCAATTCCTGTGGATTGGAGGTGAGCTAATGTTATCCCACTTTTCAAGAAAGGAGCGAGAGAGAAAACGGGGAATTACAGACCAGTTAGCCAGACTTCGGTGGTGGGAAAGATGCTGGAGTCAATTATTAAAGAGGTAATAACGTTGCATTTGGAGAGCAGTAAAAGGATAAGTCCAAGTCAGCATGGATTTATGAAAGGGAAATCATGCTTGAATAATCTTCTGGAATTTTTTGAGGATGTAACAAGTAAAATGGATGAAGGGGAGCCAGTGGATGTAGTGTATCTAGACTTTCAGAAAACCTTTGATAAGGTCCTGCACGGGAGATTGGTGACTAAAATTAGAGCACATGGTATTGGGGGTAGGGTGTTGACATGGATAGAAAATTGTTTGGCAGACAGGAAGCAAAGAGTAGGAGTAAACGGGTCCTTTTCAGAATGGCAGGCAGTGGCGAGTGGAGTACCGCAAGGCTCGGTGTTGGGGCCGCAACTGTTTACCATATATATTAATGATTTGGAAGAGGGAATTAGAAGCAACACTAGCAAGTTTGCGGATGACACTAAGGTGGGTGGCAGTGTAAACTGTGAAGAGGATGTTAGAAGGTTGCAGGGTGACCTGAACAGGTTGAGTGACTGGGCAGATGCTTGGCAGATGCAGTATAATATAGACAAATGTGAGGTTATCCTCTTTGGTGGCAAAAACACGGAGGCAGATTATTATCTTAATGGTATAAGAAGATAACTGCAGTTGCTGGTACAAATCGAAGGTATTTATTCACAAAATGCTGGAGTAACTCAGCAGGCCAGGCAGCATCTCAGGAGAGAAGGAATGGGCGGTTTCGGGTCGAGACCCTTCTTCAGACTGAATGGTGTTAGGTTAGGTAAGGGGGAGATGCAGCGAGACCTGGGTGTCCTTGTACACCAGTCACTGAAAGTTGGCGTGCAGGTACAGCAGGCAGAGAAGAAAGCTAATGGAATGTTGGCCTTCATAACGAGAGGATTTCAGTACAGGAGTAAAGAGTTTCTTCTGTAGTTGTATAGGGCCCTGGTAAGACCACATCTGGAGTATTGTGTACAGTTTTGGTCTCCTAATGTGAGGAAGGACATCCTTGTAATTGAGGCAGTGCAGCATAGGTTCACGAGATTGATCCCTGGGATGGCGGGACTATCATATGAGGAAAGATTGAAAAGACTAGGCTTGTATTCACTGGAGTTTAGAAGAATGAGAGGGGATCTTATAGAAACATATGGAATTATAAAAGGACTGGACAAGCTGGATGCAGGAAAAATATTCCCAATGTTGGGCGAGTCCAGAACCAGGGGCCACAGTCTTAGAATAAAGGGGAGGCCATTTAAAACTGAGGTGAGAAGAAACTGTTTCACCCAGAGTTATGAATTTAGACAATAGACAATAGGTGCAGGAGTAGGCCATTCGGCCCTTCGAGCCAGCACCACCATTCAATGTGATAATTTTGTGGAATTCTCTGCCACAGAGGGCAGTGGAAGCCAAATCACTGGATGGATTTAAGAGAGAGTTAGATAGAGCTCTCGGGGCTAGCGGAATCAAGGGATATGGGGAGAAGGCAAGCGCGGGTTATTGATTGGGGACGATCAGCCATGAATGGCGGTGCTGGCTCGAAGGGCCGAATGGCTTCCCCCTGCACCTATTTTCTATGTTTCTATGTTTCTATTTGAGGGAGTTCCATAAACATGCCATCTGCAGTGCAGTGTAAACCCGCTCCCAGTTTGCACAGAGCCTATCTTCCCAGTAACGGGAGTGGGGCTGTTCTAGAGATTAAAAAAGTATCCGTAAGGAGCTGGACACCCTCCCTTTCCATGTTCACAAGCGCTGTTATCACATGTCACCATGCTTATTTTGCCATTCTAAATTAACCAATTAAGGAATGCACTGGGCTTTCTTAAGGGATCTGAAGCTTCGGCAACCATGACTCTAGCTTCCGCTGGGGTCCAGGGTTTCAACACCAGGACATCTCCTGTCATAATGCATCATTATGCATCAGTGACTCGGGCTTAGACTCTACCTCAACATTCACCATCTGGAGCTTTGTTTGCTCATACTTCTTCTAGATATCTTTTTGATATCTTCTAGATCGTGTATCAGGTCCCGTCTCAGAGGTATTCTCTGCTTCTGCCAGACCTGCTGGAGGAGCTCTGGCTCCTTTACCGGTGGACTGATCCACCCGAGACGCCAAAGGTAGAAACAGAGCCTCAGCACCTGACGGGGCAGTGGCCTGTTCTCCTTCTATATAAGCCGGGTTATACGGAGGTTGTCGCTGGCGCAATGCAGCCGCCATCAGATCATCAAATTCATCCTCTACAGGGGGTGCCTTCTTCACAGGGAGTCGGGGATATATTGCTGCCACTTGCTTTGGTATTATAGGCACAGGTCCCTCATTTCCCTCTTTCTGCTTAACACATTTTCCCTCCTTCAGGGGCTGGTGTCTTTTCTCCATCCCCGACCATTTCCTTTATTTCCATCAATTTTAAAGTTATACTTAGCATTCCAACTATAACTAATAACACTACCCCTGCAAATATTAATTGTGCTCCCATCTCGCCAAACCATTTCTTTTTTAGAAATGAGTAGGACAGAGACAGCTTATAACTTCCCCCATCCGGCCAATATCCATTTGATCGATCAGCTAGATTACCACACAGATTTACCGGACATTGGTCATCTCCGTTGTTTTTTATTAATAATAATAATAATAATACATTTTATTTATATAGCGCTTTTCATATACTCAAAGACGCTTTACAGAGATTTTGAGAACATAGGGAAATTAATAAATAGATAAATAAGTAAATAAATAAATGAACAGAGAAAGGAGACAGTAGGTGAGGTGACCTTCAGTGGTTGAAGGCAGTACTGAACAGGTGAGACTTCAGCGATGTTTTGAATGTGGTGAGTGTGGGGGAGTCTCTAACGGTTTGGGGTAGTGAGTTCCATAGGGTGGGAGCAGCGATGGAGAAAGCCCTGTCCCCCCAGGATCTGAGTTTAGTCCGGATGTGGGGGGATAGGAGATTGGCAGCGGCAGAGCGGAGGGTGCAGGTGGGAGTGTGCCTGTGGAGGAGGTCGGTCAGGTAGGATGGGGCCAGGTTACCACGTCTGCTGGCGATCCCGGTGGAACAATGGGATCTGCTACCTTTTCCCGGTATTTTATGGTCCTTTTTATCACCTTGGGTATGTTCTCTCTTATCTGCATTTTTCCCTCAGGCCTCCCTCTATCAGTAGGATCACATTTCTCCGATCGACAACTGTTTCCTCCCATATTCTTTTCACAAGTCTGTAAAACAAAAGTTAGGTTTCCGCGGACAATTCCTTATAATATACTATTCACAGTTTGCGCGCACCGGTTTGACTCCGACCGCAAAACTCAGTCACTTTTCAATTTTTATAGCGCGCTTTACGGCACCTGCTTCAATTTATCTTCTAAACCCAGCGTGAGTAAATTAATCTTCTCCGCTTTTTCCGCATCACCTCTTGGCTCAGCGTGAGTCACTGGCCAGACAAGCGAGGTTGCCGGGGGCTCTCCCTCCTCTGGGAAGCCCACCCCCTTTCGATTGGGACTGTTTTATCCTTCCCTTTTATTTCCAACTTGTGTTCGTTCGAATCCCGTTATCATTGGGATCCTGCCGTCTACGCCAAATGCCGTGGAAGAAATTAATTTTGAGGGAAATTAAACGAAAATGAAAATCGGAGACTTTGCAGGTTTGCTACGAGACTTTATTCATATCATATCATATCATATATATACAGCCGGAAACAGGCCTTTTCGGCCCTCCAAGTCCGTGCCGCCCAGCGATCCCCGCACATTAACACTATCCCACACCCACTAGGGACAATTTTTACATTTACCCAGCCAATTAACCTACATACGTACGTCTTTGGAGTGTGGGAGGAAACCGAAGATCTCGGAGAAAACCCACGCAGGTCACGGGGAGAACGTACAAACTCCTTACAGTGCAGCACCCGTAGTCACGATCGAACCTGAGTCTCCGGCGCTGCATTCGCTGTAAAGCAGCAACTCTACCGCTGCGCTACCGTGCCGTACCGTACCGTACCGTGTACGACATCATGGAGAGATGGCGGCAGTAAACTGCCCACCAGTTCTCTGACTTCACAGCAGAATTAGCCGACAGTTATACTGTGCAGTAAACAACTTTTGTTTTATGTTAGATACAACTTTCCGAAAATATGCAATCTAATACATGGGAACCAATTATTTCATTAGTCATAACATTAATTTTGTTCGTGTCAACTTTATTCAACAACAGATGGATAATACAAGTCAAACACACTACAAGGGCATCTTGACATTATTCTATCTCACATTTTAGGCGGCCCGCGTCACCATCCTCTCGGGGTGCGGGTGGGGGTGGGAGGGGGGGTCGCTCAATGCATTCGGGGCATTGTCGCCAGTCACGGGGCCAGTTTGTTCACCGGTATCGAAGGGGGGAAACTTGAAACGATCATTTCACAAATCACAGATTCTCCACATAGATCAATCTCAATGTCGCCGAAAGTTTCGGAATGAGGAATCGTTGTTTCCCACACCTGAGGGAGAGCCGATCAACACTGCGTCCTCCCCTGAGAGAAGGGTGACCTCAGCAGCGATGAGGTTGTGTCACCCGTGTCCTTACAAATTCTCATTATTAGCATCCATATATATTCTAATTATTCTCATATATTCAGACGCTCCAGGGGACACCAACATTTTATGTTCCCTTTGAGAACCCGGTCCCCAGCACCATTCCACCCACCCATCGGACACCCAGCGACAAGGAGACAGTTATCAGAAGTGATCAGAATAGTTTATTCCCGGTCACTATGAACAACCTGTTTCCTGTGTGATTCACGCACAAGGTGATGTGACAACGCGCAGTTATCCCGTGACTTACAATATCCAGTATTGCTACACTTGGACATCATTGAGATTATATTGTGTAGAAAGGAGTTGCAGATGCTGATTTATTGGTTGTAAATGGCAGCTACTGAATTAAATAATTCGCACACCGGGATACCTCCTGAAAACGTCAGTTTAAGATGCGTACATCTGTTCGACGTTCTGCTATATTTATAACTAGACTGGGAATACTAATGTTTCAATGATATGATTAATTTCTCAATGAAACTCACGGGGTATTTAACCACGTTCTTCAGCTCCTCTCGGAACTTCCTCTGGGTCAGGACATAAATACACGTGTTGGTGCAGGTACTCAGAAGCTGGAGCATAGACGAAATTGGCAGAAGATCACTGTCTGCGAGGTACTCAGCGCCCAAAGCGCGCTCAGACACAACATAAACAAGCATTGTGCTCCACAACGCAATGGAACTGCCTGATATGCTGAAGAGTAAAAGGATGGATTTCCTCCGGTTCTCCATCTCCGGGTCTTTGCCATTCTCTCCACTGTTGCGGCCCCGGAGCAATCTGCGGACTCTACCAGAGACTAGAATGTACCTGGCGGTCAGTGAATTGACCAACAAAAGAAAAACGAACGGGAGACAAGGAGTTACCGTAAAGTACAAGAACTCAAACGCAGTCCATGAAGGTGAGGTTAAGAAAGAATGTTTTAAGGCGCACCCTCTGGGTTTATTGTCGTTAATATATGCTGATTCGAATGTAAAATACCACGGTACGTTTATTAAACAGCTCAGAGCAATGACGGTTCCGATAACAACACTCGCCGTCCGCTCGGTGCAATATTTTGTTTTCAGCTTCTGACAACAAATGGCCACAAACCGATCAAACGTGAAACCCACGGTGAACCAGACAGAGATTGTTGTGGCTGCGAAGGTCAGGGCCCAGTTGATGGAGCACACGGGGGGGGTGGTGAAGAACGACAGCGGGAAATACATCACAACAATGGTCCCTATTATGACATCAATGATGAGGACCATGAGGTCGGCCGCTGCCATTGCCACCAGGTAGCGAGTGATGCATTTGGAGAGACCGCACTTTCCACGGGACAGGATCACAATCGCCACCAAGTTAACTGCGAAAGAACGAACGAATGATGTTATCTGGCGTTCACGAACAATACTCTGAGCTGAAAGGATTTCCGAGTGACATTTACTACTGAGTTGCCAGAATAAATTAAATTACAAGACATATCAGCAGGTAGATAATGAAAAGATACGTGGCCCGCACAGCTCTCGGGATGCGGGTTGGATCCTCTCCTCTGACCCTGGCTTTCCGTCGGTTCCCGCGCGAACGAATGCTTTCCCTCGTAGCACCAGTTACCTAATCCAATCGAGAGATCATTCCGTATCTTAGCTGGGTGCTCTAATTGACTTCGCAATACAGATGACAAAGTGTGCCAGTGGCGTTGCGTGGATCAGTGTGGGAGAATAATCTGCAGGCTCAAAGTAAATCAGAAGGTAGCCGAGAGGCTGACAGTATTCCTCTTTGGGAATGGCAAATCTAGATAGACCGTTTGTCCTCCTTACCGAAAGATAAATGTCGTTATTGGAGCACAATGCACAGATAGAGGTAGAGTCCTTCCGCGTGTAAACAGGCTCTTCGGCCCAGCGTGCCCATGCCCCATCTACTCTTGTTCCACCTGCGCATGTTTGGTCTAGATCCTTCTAAACCCTTCCTATCCACGTACCTATCAAAAGGTTCAAATATTGGGTCGAAAAACACAATCGCCACAATTTGTGAAGGCAGAGTCTGTAACTGGGGCAATAACAGTTCAATTTGAAATCGTCCAACAGTTTCCAGTCCTGCTAAGTTTCGACTAACCTCAAAGCAAATTTCGAAGGCTTCTCTACCCCGTTCTTGAGTTCTGGTCGCCACATTACAGACAGGATGTGATGGCTTGGAGAGGGTGCAAGGATTTACGAGAATTATGCCTGGATCAGAGGGTATTGGCTACAGAGAGAGGTTGGACAGAATTGGATTGTTTGTTTCTGGAATGCTGGAGGATGCGGGGCGACCTAACAGAAGTATAGAAAATAGCAACCTTATTTCCAGGATAGGAAAACCAAATATTAGAGGGAAGAGATCTAAAGTGTGAAGGGCAAAGCTGAAGGAAGGTGTTAGCGCCATTTTCTTAATACACAAAGGCTAAGTGCCTGGACGCTGCCAGGGTGGGGGCGTGGGTTGGTGTTTGGGCCAAGTCGAATAGTGGTGTTTCAGAGACATTTGGATACGTAAATAGATTTGCAGAAAATAGAGGGATATGTGTTAGCTCAGGCAAATAGAAGTTGGCCTTGGCATCATGTTCGACACAGACATTGTGGACCGAATGGCCTGGTTTGTGATGGACAGTTCTATGATTTATATTTTGTTTAAAATAATTTCCTGTCACCACCCGACTCCTACCATTGGAACAACTTTGTATCTAATTCTTCGCAACTGGATCCTATTCGCGCTAACCTTACAGGTCAGTCGACCATGCAGGACCCTGTGAAAGCCATGGCTAAAGTACACGTCAGCCATCATGCCCAAGTTAATTCCCTTGGTTATTTATTTGAAAAGTTCAATCATATTCTTGAGACACAGTTTCTCAGGAACAAACTCACGCTCCCTATTTATAATCAGTGTTTACCTTTCCAAATTCTGATGAGTCGTGTAGCACTGAATTCCCTCAGGCAAATTTGCCACCACCGATATCAGAATGACCCGCCTGCAGATCCGTGCATACATTCCACATAAAAGAAAGGCATCACTTCAAGGTCAATACCCAACATTGTCAAAGCAGAAGAGTATGCGGAAGAATTGCCATCGAGATATGCTTAAGAAGATTCATGAATGAATGATTATTAATAAGATCTGTATACTACAGAGGGGATTAACTGTATTAAGGATTGTTAATTTTTAGAAGTACTTGATATATCCCGGGGGTTGGAGAATGTGGATGCTCCACCATAATCATGGGCACAAGTGTGGTGCGGACCACACCTCGTATAATAGAGGGGGGTAATGTTGCTAATCTATTTATTAACAACATTAGAGGGAGGGTCTATTTCTCTATCTTTCTTATTTCTTTTCTGTTTTTATACCTGGACTATGGAGGGGAGCACACTGAAATACGGCACAATGTAAATACCGGAAGAGGTATCAAGGTAAGGAAAAAGGAAGAAAAAAAAAAGGAATGAATGGATAACACATTAAATTTTTAAAGCTATAATGTGAATGGGTTAAATGGACCGATAAAAAGGAAGAGAATTTTAACACAGATGAAAAAATTGGAAGTAGATATAGCTTTCTTGCAAGAAACACATCTAATGGAAAAAGAGCATCAAAAGTTAAAGAGAGATTGGGTAGGAAGTATGGTCGCATCTTCTTTTAACTCAAAAGCAAGAGGGGTTGCTATCCTATTTAAGAAAACGCTACCAATTAAGATACAAAATATTGTAAGTGACCCAGTAGGTAGATTTGTAATGGTACATTGTCAAATTTTCTCAGAATTGTGGACCTTAATGAATATATATGCACCAAATATAGATGATGAGAAGTTTGTGCAGGGTACCTTTTTAAATCTGGCGGAAGCACATGAAAATATATTGATAGGGGGAGATTTCAATTTTTGTTTAGATCCAGTAATGGATAGATCATCAAGGACAACGACAAGGACAAGAGCAGCGAAGACAACCTTGAATTTAATGGAACATTTAAATTTAATAGATGTTTGGAGGAAAAGCCATCGCAGGGAAAGAGACTACTCCTTTTATTCCAATAGACATGATACATATTCTAGAATAGATCTATTTATTCACAAAATGCTGGAGTAACTCAGCAGGTCAGGCAGCATCTCGGGAGAGAAGGAATGGGTGACGTTTCGGGTCGAGACCCTTCTTCAGACTGATGTCGGGGGTGGGACAAAGGAAGGATATAGGTGGAGACAGGAAGATAGAGGGAGATCTGGGAAGGAGGAGGGGAAGGGAGGGACAGAGGAGCTATCTGAAGTTGGAGAAGTCGACGTTCATACCACCGGGCCGCAAACTGCCCAGGCGAAATATGAGGTGCTGCTCCTCCAATTTCCGGCGGGCCTCACTATGGCACTGGAGGAGGCCCATGACAGAGAGGTCAGACTGGGAATGGGAGGGGGAGTTAAAGTGCTGGGCCACCGGGAGATCAGTTGCGTTAATGCGGACCGAGCGCAGGTGTAGCGATCGCCGAGCCTGCGCTTGGTTTCGCCGATATAGATATGTTGACATCTAGAGCAGCGGATGCAATAGATTAGGTTGGAGGAGGTGCAGGTGAACCTCTGTCTCACCTGGAAAGAATGTTTGGGTCCTTTGATGGAGTTGAGGGGGGAGGTAAAGGGACAGGTGTTGCATCTCGTGCGGTTGCAAGGGAAAGTGCCCGGGGTTAGGGTGGTTTGGGTAGGAAGGGACGAGTGGACCAGGGAGTTGCGGAGGGAACGGTCTCTGCGGAATGCAGAGAGGGGAGGGGATGGGAAGATATGGCCAGTGGTGGGGTCCTGTTGTAGGTGACGGAAATGTTGGTGGATGATATGTTGGATCCGCTGGCTGGTGGGATGGAAGGTGGGAACGAGGGGGATCCTGTCCTTGTTGCGAGTGGGGGGATGGGGAGCAAGAGCGGAGCTGCGGGATGTAGAAGAGACCCTAGTGAGAGCCTCATCTATAATGGAGGAGGGGAAGCCCCGTTTTCTAAAAAAGGAGGACATCTCGGAAGCCCTAGTCTGAAACACCTCATCCCGGGCGCAGATGCGGCGTAGACGGAGGAATTGGGAGTAGGGGATAGACTTTTTGCAGGGGACCGGGTGGCAAGAAGTGTAGTCCAGATAGCTGTGCGAGTCGGTGGGCTTGTAATAAATGTCCGTCACTAGTTTTTCTCCTGTGATGGAGATGGTGAGGTCCAGAAACGGGAGGGAGATGTCAGAGATAGTCCAGGTATATTTAAGGGCAGGATGGAAATTGGAGGTGAAGTGTATAAAGTCAGTGAGTTCTGCATGGGTGCAAGAGGTAGCACCAATGCAGTCGTCGATGTAGCGGAGGTAGAGTTCGGGGATGGGGCCAGTGTACGTCTGGAACAGGGATTGTTCGACGTACCCGACAAAGAGGCAGGCGTAGCTAGGGCCCATGCGAGTGCCCATAGCTACGCCTCTGGTTTGGAGGAAGTGGGAGGAGTCAAAGGAGAAGTTGTTGAGGGTAAGAACCAGCTCTGCTAGGCGGAGGAGAGTGTTGGTCGATGGGGATTGGCTGGTTCAACGGTCGAGGAAGAAACGGAGGGCTTTGAGACCATCCTTGTGGGGGATGGAAGTGTAGAGTGACTGGACAGCCATGGTGAAAATGAGGGAGTGGGGGCCTGGGAACCGGAAGTTATCCAGGAGATGGAGAGCGTGTGAGGTGTCTTGGACGTAGGTGGGGAGGGATTTGACCAGGGGGGATAGGATGGAGTCGAGGTAGGTAGAGATAAGTTCGGTGGGGCATGAGCAGGCAGAGACAATGGGTCTGCCGGGACAATTGTGTTTGTGGATTTTGGGTAGGAGGTAGAATCGGGACGTGCGGGGCTGGGGAACTATGAGATTGGAGGCACTGAGGGGTAGTTCGCCGGAGTTGGTGAGGTCGGTGATGGTGCTGCTGATGAAGGTCTGGTGTTTATCGGTGGGGTCATGGTCCAGGGATAGGTAGGAAGAGGTGTCTGATAGTTGTCGTCTGGCCTCGGTGCGGTAGAGGTCAGCACGCCAGACTACCACAGCCCCTCCCTTGTCAGCGGGTTTAATTATTAAGTCCGGGTTGTTGCGGAGTGAGTTGAGGGCTGCACGTTCAGGAGGGGAGAGGTTAGAGTTAGTCAGGGGAGTGGAAAATTTGAGGGATTTCAGCTCAATTAAGGGGTAGAATAATACAAATAGATTACAAGGCTAGGTTGTTATCGGATCACTCACCATTATTAATGAAAATTACGATGCCAGATAAAGAACAGTCAGTGTATAGATGGAGACTCAACTTTTACTATTGAAAAGGCAAGACTTTTGTGATTTTATTCGAGGACAAATTGAATTATTTTTGGAAACAAATTTAAATTCAGTTGATGATAAATTTATTGTATGGGATGCAATGAAGGCTTATTTGAGAGGCCAAATTATAAGCTACTCATCTAAGATAAAGAAAGACTATAGGAAGGAATCTGAAAGATTAGTAAAATAAATCACCGTATTAGAAAAAGACTTACAGAAAACTTCTTCAGATACGAAAAAAATACAACTTGCAAAAAAAAAATTTCAATACAATACTTTACATACTTACAGAACAGAAAAACTAATATTACGAACTAACCAAAGATATTATGAATTAGGAGAAAGAGCACACAAGGTATTGGCATGGCAACTGAAAGAAGAACAAATATCAAGAACAATAAATTCAATTAGAACAGATCAAAACATTATTACTTATAAACCTAGAGAAATCAATGAGGTATTTAAGCAATTCCAAACTAATCTGTACCATTCTGAATCTGAAAAGGATGAAATTAAGATAAATAATTTTTTATCCAAGATACAATTACCAACAATCTCTAATGAGGAGCAGATGGGACTAAATGCCTCCTTTACTTTGAGAGAAGTGGAGGAAGTATTATATTCTTTACCAAGTAATAAATCTCCAGGGAAGATGGTTTCCCGCCTGAGTTCTATAAAAAATTAAAGATTTGTTGTTACCAGTATTTATGGAAGTGACACATCAAGCGGAAAAAACTTCTACATTACCAGAATCCTCACTGGCAATTATAACGGTAATTCAAAAAAAAGGGAAAGACCCTTTAAATGCATCTTCTTATAGACCAATATCATTGTTGAATGCAGATTATAAAATAGTTGCTAAACTCTTGGCAAGGAGATTGGCAGAAGATTGGCAGAATATTTACCGAAGCTGGTTAAAGAGGACCAAACTGGATTTGTCAAAAAAAGGAAAATGTCTGATAATGTAGCAAGATTTATGTATTTTACATTTAGCATAGAAAAGAAAGGAATTGAGCGTAGCAGTTGCTTTAGATGCTAAAAAGGCGTTTGACAGGTTAGAATGGGATTTTTTATTTAAAGTATTAGAGAAGTACGGATTGGGAAATGGTTTCATTAACTGGGTAAAAGCTCTTTATAAACAACCTAAAGCCAAAGTGGTGACAAATGGCCAATCTTCTCAATCATTTAATTTGGAAAGATCTAGCAGACAGGGATGTCCCTTGTCACCGGCTTTATTTGTATTGGCCATTGAACCTCTGGCAGAGCTAATAAGATCAGATTTAGACATTGAAGGATTTAAAGTTAATCAGGAAAATCACAAAATTACTTTATTTGCAGATGATGTTTTAATTTGTCTTACTAGACCATTGGAATTCTTAAGAAAATTATATTTCAGACTGGAAGAATGTGGGAAAGTATCAGGATACAAAATTAATAAAGATAAAACTGAAATAATGCCTCTTTCTGAAGGTAATTATGATCAATGTAAAAGAGAAAGTCAGTTTAAATGGCAAAAAGAAGGCATGAAGTACCTAGGGGTTAAAGTAGATAATAAGTTAAATAATCTGTATAAACTAAACTATAAACCACTAATTAAAAAAATTGAGGAGGACTTGAAGAAATGGATGAATCTTCCAATTACATTGCTAGGGAGAGTGAACTGTATTAAGATGAATATTTTTCCGAGGTTACAGTATTTATTCCAAACACTGCCTATACCTTTACCAAATAATTTTTTTCAAGAATTGAATAAAATTGTGAGAAATTTTCTTTGGAAAGTTAAAATGCCAAGAGTGTCTATGGTAAAATTAACATGGAAATTTGAATTAGGTGGACTGCAATTACCAAATTTTAAAAATTACTATCTGGCAGCACAAATGTGTTTTATTTCATCCTTTTATCAAGAGGGAGGAAAAACAGCATGGGTTAAAATTGAAATGGGAAGCGAAGCTATTAGTTAAGGATCAAGAGTCACCTTTGCTAAAACATTTAATTAATATATTGTTGAAAACAGTTAAAGCTAATGATAAAAGATTTTTTCTAACAGCTAAAACTCCATTAGTAAAAAATAGATTACTGCCGTTTGCTTGGAATAATCAAATATTACAAGTCTGGGAACAGAAGGGTATTAAACATATAGGAGATTGCTACGAAGGAAATAATTTTTTGACATTTTCTCAATTGAGAAACAAATATCAAATTCCATATTTGTATAATCAAATATTTTTTTCTATTATCAATTACAATCTTTTTTAAGGGAAAAGTTAGGTAATTCAATGTTTTTATTTCAAATTAAAGGAATTGAATCCCTGATTCAGGGCAAGAGAACTAAAAAATGTATATCTTCAATGTATAAATTGTTACAAAAATCTAGTCCAAAGACAGGAATTCAAAAATCAAGACAAAGATGGGAAACAGATCTGAATATTAGCATTGATGAACCAAGTTGGGAAAGATTATGTTTAGAAAGTATGAAAAATACTATTAATGTGAGATATTGTTTAGTACAATACAATTTTTTACATCAACTATATTTAACTCCGAAAAAATTAAACAATTTAAATCCAAATTTACCTGAAATTTGTTTTAGATGCAACCAGGATGTGGGTACTTTTTTACACTCCACATGGGCATGTCCGAAGGTAACTCCTTTTTGGAAAGACCTAAAAAACTTTTTGGAACAATTGATGAATAAGACCATACCATTGGATTCAAGGTTGTTTTTATTGGGAGATACTAAAGGAATATTACCAAGATTAATTTTAGATAAATATCAGTAAAGATTTCTCAAAATAGCAATAGCAATAGCAAAAAAATGTGTGGCGGTCACTTGGAAAGATCATAATGAAATAAGAATTGCAAGATGGTATGCAGAAATGCGTAGTTGTATCCCATTAGAAAAAGCTACTTATAATCTGAGAAATAAATATGATTTCTTTTTGAAACTTTGGAACCCATTCACTTTAAAACTAGGATTAAGAATTGGAAATATTTAATTTCAGGATTGTTTTGATACCCCTAAAAAGAATTTAATAAGAAATTAGCCGGAAGTGTTTCCTTCTTGTCTCCAGGTTTCCTTCTTTCTTTCTTTCTTTCCTTTTTTTTTCTTCTTTTTAAAAAAAATCTATCTTCTTCTCCTTTTTCCTCTTTTTTCTAACTGGGGGGTGGGGGGAGGGGGGTTGTGGGTTGGGAGATAATACAGAACAATACAAGTATATTCGAATTTAAAATGTATAATCGAATTTATAATGTAGGTATCATCGCGTACTATGAGTTCATACATGTATTTGATTTGTTAAAATTTAAATAAAATTAATTTAAAAAAAACAACATTTAATCTAAACCAATGCCCTCTGGATATAGCTCTGTCTTGTTTGGGACATGTTTCATAGCACTATCCTGTCCATGCCCCTTAATTTGTCCAATTGTTGGATCTTCACTGTGTCTTTTTCGTGAAAATAAAATAACCTCAGTCTATCGACTCTCCCGTCATTACCAAACTTTGCCATCGCAGAAAACATGCTCATGGATCTCCTCCCCACCTTCGACCTCGCAGTTAAGTTCTTCCTACAGCGTGGTGACTAGAGGTGCCCACAGAAGTGCAGATGTGGGCTAGCGAACATAGTATAAAGCTGTACCCCAACCATTCTGCTCTTGGTTTGTTTGTACGGCAGGAAAAATAAAATGTCACATACACATTCAATGACAACTGATCGACAGTACCTGTATTGTGAATAAATACCTTCGATTTGTACCAGCATCTGCCGTTATTTTTCTTATACTAACAGTACCTTTAATGCCGCCTCCGAAGATCTTTGGGCTTGTACAACATCGGGTTCGAAAGATAATCCTTTCTAGGAGACTACCCTCTGCCCCGGGTTTACTCCAGCTTCACCCGAGTTATTAGTGAATGCAGACTCAGGAAGCTGTTGGTAGGGGAGAAGGGAATGTTGATGCTGATGTGTACCGAGTGCAGAAGATTGGGTAATCTCCTTGGAGACGGCCATGGTATGGTATGCATATCTGCAGCGGAATTTCTCCGATCAACCAGTTGCAAGTAAATTAATAATGTATTCGTAGAAAACTTCCTATGTGTCTGCGGACCATTTGGCTCATTGTTTCTGTGCCGAATAATCGGGCTTTGCAACGTGGGTGTATAATCGTTTAGATCAGTGCTTGCAAATACACATTCTAGGGTTTACATGTAAGTTAAGGCTTTCATCTTCCAGACTTTCTGCGGACAGTTCTGGACCGTTCGCGATGTCTGAATCAATTTATTATCACCATCCATCTCCTCGCATCGTACTGGAAATGCCTGCTCTCTGCCAAATAAACGGTTTCCCATTCAAGTTGTTCCGCTCTATCCAACCATTCCTAATTGCCCGCTCATCTCAGCAGCGCCAAGCACCATAGGTGCAGTGTGCTGACAGAACCTACATGCAATCTTCAAACTGGAACCTGACTGGTGATTTACGCCAGTCAAACAGAATTTCGCAGCTCTGGGAAAAGATACGAAAAAAATATTATTTTAAATGCCTGAATGGCCTGCCTTGTTAACCCTGGTTTCCTTTGGACACACAAGCTGGTTGGCAGAATAATTTACCTGGATGCGGCATGGAGCTAGAAGCTTATAAAATACATGTCCTTCGGCTCACAGAATCAGGTGTCAAAAGTCGAGCAACCATTTCCTCGAATCATGCTGTTTTAATTCAACGACATTAACAACAATTTACCTCAAATACTACTATTCTTCTGCTGGCATACAGGTAACTTACAGCAGCGAATTACATAACAAACTGCACATGCCGGGTCGAGAAAGGAAACCGGAGCAAATGGAGGAAACAAATGCGTTCACGAATAGAATGCGTCGACATCATAAAAAGCAGTGCAAGATCGGAGCTCGTTCGCTTGATCTGTGAGGCCGCAGAGCTACCAGCTACATTACTGTACCGACTGTGGAAAAAGAACATTCAGAACCAGACACAGAAGTCAGTCATGATTTGTTAGAAACAAGTCGGGGCTGCACACGCCTGTAGAAGGACCAAAATCAACACATCTCAGACGAGCTGCAACACCGCACATTCTCAGTAAAACGAAGGTTAAATTACGAAATTGTAACATGCCAGTAAGTAAGTCGGGAAATCTGAGACGTGCAGAAGAATCAGCAACAATTCTCAGCTCCCAATGAGTGACCGCGGGGACCAGTTACAACGCAACATCCCATCAAATTGCCGTTCCTGCAGCTCACTGCAGTCGTCAACCACAGCCCCAGTGTCCTGCAGCTCAAAGACTATTTTCAAATGGACCACATACTGCCTTTGTCACTGATAATGATCACAGAGTCGGACATCCTCACCACACACCACTTTGGCAGCAACGTCACCACTCGGAGCGGCAACGGTTCAACAACCTGTCCGCAGTCAGTTGATGCGACCGTTCTGGAACAGCGGGGTTCCCCTCACAGAGCAACAAGTAACGAGGAACAGAAACAGACCCGAGGCCGGGCCGTCATCCGTGCCTCCCGCCGCAATATACAGATCTGATCTCAGGTTGGGACACAACATAGATAAGAATTGAGATGTACTCAATCCACCCAATAATACGGCGCCATCTCTCTTGACGACTGCCTGAACTGTCATTAACCCAGAAACGACCGAACTCAAGCAACGTCGGCAGGTACAGAGGGATAAGCTAAAGCGGCCCCGTTCCAGAAAGCGGAGCATCACAACCAGGGGGCAGCGGGAAAGTCAAAAATAAATTGTGGATGTTGCAAATCTGAGATAAATCAGAAAATATTGCCAACAACTGGAAATGCTGGAATATCCTGGGCAGGTCCCACTCGACCAGACTGTACAAATTCACCCGAATTCACACCGTCACCAACAGTAAAACCGCACACGAAATGCATGACGCCAAGGTTAGGAACAAGTTACACAGATAATGTAGTTCAATTATCTATTCAGCAAAAACCTACATTCGCTACACTCCAGCCGTTGTTCTTTCCAGCATCACTGCCGCACATATCAACGTGTTTGTTCCCTTCCTGGCTTCCCGTGAAAGAAACTTAGATTTGAAACATTAACTCTTTCTCTTTCCACAAATGCTCCCAGACATGCGGTTTCAAGCATTTTCGCATTCACTCCAGGCCAGCGGGGATTATTTCCAAAATATGGAAATCTTCCACGCCGCCTGTGAATAACGAAAGTGCGCGGAGTGAAACTGGAGCGTTTCTCTGGCAGCAGAGCAACAACCCTGGTCTCACACTCGGGCGGGAACTTCAACGGCTGATTTTTATTCCCGGAAAAAGCGAGAAAGTAATTGGCAGCCGGACAGTTACACTCAGTGCTGTAACAACTGGCAGCTCCTGGATTATCTGAACACTTATCCTGAACACTTATACTGGATTATTTCAAGATGCATTTCACAAAGCGTGGGATCAGCAGTCTGTTAATCTAATTAGTCCACCCACCAGAATGTACTGTGCATTCACAACGATACTGCTGATGGGACAGTGGCGGCAGGTTCATAGATCCACTGCTAGACGTTTTGGAGTCAACATAACACAGGACCATCTTGCCTGAGACTACCGCTTGAATGAAGATACGTGGTTATTTTAACATCAACGTCACCGTTCGCTAAATACCATACACAGAATCGTCCAACAGTGAGACAAGCGGTCAATATGGCGCGCAGCCATCGCGGATGTCAGATAAAAGAGTGATAAACACGGTAAGTACCTGTGAGTAACCACTCACCGGGAACACCAACCGCGGCCAGAATCGGATAGTAAATCGACATTATTTGATCAAGTATTGAGATATCCATGTTCTCGGTGAGTGACGACTCCTCTGTGATACAACACGCCAGGACTGCTGCCGAAAGAGTGATGAGATGCTCATGGTATCCCTTGTTATAGGAGAGAGAAATCTCCAGCGGCACCAGTCTCCTGGCCAACGACGTCAGTGACACTCACTGAACAAACACGTCACGCCAGCTGCTCCCAGTTTAGCGCTACTTTGGGAATTACTGACTTAAAGTGACGCGTCAAACATCAGAAAGCAGTCTTTGGTTTACATGGCAGTGAACATTGGCTAAAGTGTACAGAGTCTATGCAGAAATCGGGCAGGACGAACTGACCAACCCGTTGCTTCACTGTTTGGAGCAGACACGTTACTGTCCGGTGCTAGTCGTGCCACACCAGGTGTTGTGGCTAAAAATGACTGACACGGAATGGACTCATGCTGGTGCAGCAACTGTGAAAATGTGATCATGAGGAGTGCGTTGCAACAATGCATGGGGTCAAGTTATGATGTGTATTGTTAAATGCCACATCACATATTCTGACAGCTTCTGATTGCGTGGAAGTGACAGCTACCATCCATACTGAGCCAGGCCCATATGTAACTGATAGTCAAGTCAAGTCAATTTTATTTGTATAGCACGTTTAAACACAACCCATGTTGACCAAAGTGCTGTACAGCAGTGCAGGTACTAGAAAAGAACACACATTAGCACACCGACCGAACAACACAGACATAAACAGTTAACTGCGCCTCCTCAGAGGGCCTCAAACGGTAGGGAATATAAGTAGGTTTTGAGCCTGGACTTAGGAGTCGATGGAGGGGGCAGTTCTGATGGGGAGTGGGATGCAGTTCCACAGTCTAGGAGCTGCAACCGCAAAAACGCGGTCACCCCTGAGCTTAAGCCGAGACCGCGGGACAGTCAGTAGCCCCAAGTCGGCCGACCTGAAGGACCTGGAGTTAGTGGTGGGTTAGAAGCTTTTTGATATGGGGGGGGGCATGCCCGTTTAGGGCTTTTTATGCAAATAGGAGGAGCTTGAAGTCGATTCTGTACCGTACTGGGAGCCAGTGGAGAGAGGCCAGAATCGGGGTGATGTGGTCCCTTTTACGGGTACCCGTCAGGAGTCTTGCTGCGGCGTTTTGGACCAATTGCAGGCGGGACGGGGGTGATTGGCTGATCCCATAGGCAGTTGCAAAAGTCCAGGCCGGAGGAAATAAATGCGTGGATGATTTTTCTAGATCTTCAAATTGGAGGAATTATTTGATTTTAGCTATGGTACGATCCTGGAAGAAACTGGCCTTTACCACAGAGTTGACTTGTTTGTCAAACTTAAAAGCGGAGTCAAATATCACGCCAAGGTTTTTGACATGAGGTTTGACTAGGGTGGATAGGCTTCCAAGGCTGCCTGTTGTGGTTTTGATGGAGAAGGGGGGGGGGGGGGGGGGATAGGATGACTTCAGACTTGCTCTCGTTTACCTAGAAAGATACTTTATTGTCACATATATCTTGGATATCTCGATACAGTGAATACTTTGTTTTGCACACAATGTAGACGGTACACAAGTGTCGCCACGCGTTGCCGCACGAGGTCCCGCCAAGGTGATTGTCCCTGCAGTGCCCTTGTGAGACTGGCCGGGAACGGACATAAATCCGAGGCGACCACTCAGGCACCAGAAATGCGCCACACAGCGACACACACAGTCCTGTTACACTGTGATCCTCTCACTCATTCCCGCGGCCCAGTGCAGCAGGACAAAAAACTGTCACGCAGATAAGGCCAGGAGATGCTACATCGGTGGCCTTGTAGATCCCTACATGCTACCCAGTCTCCGAGAACACCCTGCGCAGTATTCCCAACAACATGAAACGTCAACTAACAGCGGGACGAGGTATGAGTAACATTGCTGCAAGGACTCGGTCCTAAACCAAGTTCCCAGGAACTATCACTGAATCCCGCAATATTGACCTTAAGGCCGCCAGGGCAATGAAACGAAAGCGGATGAAACGAAGGGCTGGGTGGGGCAAGGACACTGTCTTCCACCATAGTCCAGCTCTGAGGCTTATGGCGGCCAACACGAGAGAGCCACTGACAAAACCTGGACCTTCCATCACCAATGTACCGGTCACAGCTGCAGGTGTCAATGGCGACATTGGTGGGGTGTCAAAAGCTGAGACCTCGATACATTTAGCACTGAGACCGTTGTCTTAACTCTCTCACTGAGTATCAGGCTCATCAGATAGATCAATGACGAGTCAGCAGCTCGGAACTCGACCTGCATGACGCTCCCTGTATTAAACACGAAGTAATTTGTTCCACCACAATCGGCGCCGTTGACGATGGTCGGATCCCGTGGATTACACCATGTTGTTGAAGGTGCCCGCGCCCATTAAGCGGATAATGACAAAACACCTCTGGATAGGAAAATACTATCAATGCCTGAGGATTATCCCAGTTCATTCCCTTTATTGCCTGACCGAACCAACCGAGCCCTCCAGACAAAGCCGGAATGACTGCCGCCATTCCCAGCCACAAGTGATAACGTGGCTTCCTCCGTTTCCTTCCCGAGGTCCTTCCACCATCACGTCCGGTCATCCATTTAGATTGACACCGAACTGTGGAGAAATGGCTGAGGATACTGGTCAGAGTGGAGAACCGCAGATGCGCGATACGGTGACTCAGTCAGGCGCGAACCACAATATGCTCGTCCAGGGAACCCATGTGATTTACACTTGGACACTCTGCGCTGTCACAAATCTCGTCCACCAAGAGAGGGGTAATCTGAACCTCGATCTTACCAGATCACACCATGTCCCCGTCAACGGCAGTGAAGCTGAACCAGTCGGCAGCACTGATTCACGACTGTGCGAGCCGGGGCTCAACTGGCCGCATTCCATTTCGGCCCCGTACGTTCGCGATCCCGGCTGGAAACCGTCCGGTTACGGATCGGACAAAGAACATCACGGGGCCTTCCATGACGGGGCAGACGCTGAGAAACAGCTGAACCGCTCCCTCACAGGCCTGCAAAACACACGCAGTGCACTGTATATACGCGCTCCCATGTTACCCATACCGAGCAGTGATGATGCTGACCAGAATAAAATTATTTAAAACTCAACATTGCATGCGACGGAAACGGACTTTTCTCCACTGTCCTTGTACAAAACGAGCGATGTATAGAAATCCACACTTTATTATATGTTTCATTGCTTTATTATGATAAGAAAGCGAAAGACTGGCACTGTGTCTAATTGCAGTGGGCAGCCTTTTACAGAAACAGAAGTATAAAGTGAATTGTGTAATGACGATGCAAACTACAACATCACGGCCTGGGCTGTGGAGAGATGATCCTTCTGAAAACCGCAGCAGAGCAACGGAGTGTGGAAATGCAGGGGACGTCAACACGACCAAACGATACTGGAAAGCCATGGACCGTTTTACACTCCAATGGTTGGCTCGGATCAAGGATAAACTAACGCAACTACTCCGTGTAAGTCCACTGCAATGCACATAAACACGAAACTTCAAGGAAAGAGCATACAGTGTAGGCCCCCGCCATTGTTCTGTCAGAACACAGACTGTACCAAGACACGTGGTACAGTACGTATCCTGGTCTTTGAAACAAGTGATCTTTCCCGTACACTAAAACATTCTGAACACCAATGTGGTAAGCCTATTCTTTGAAAACCTGAACAGAAAATCTCAGGTCAGGTGCAGCCTCAGATAAGCAATAAGTGATAGGAGTAGAATTTAGCAATCCGGCCCATCAAGTCTACATCGCTATTCACTCATGGCCGATCAATCTCTCCCTCCTAACCCCACTCTCCCGCCTTCTCCCAAAACCTCTAACACATTTACTATTCCAAAATCTCTCTGTCTCTGCCTTAAAATATCCACCGACTTGGCCTCTAGAGCCTTCTGTGGCAAATAATTCCACAGATTCACCGCCCTTTGACTAATGGAAATGTCCTCATCTCCTTCCTAAAAGAACGCCCTTTAATTCTGAGGCTACGACCTCTACTCCTAGACTCTCCCACCTGTGGAAACATCCTCTCCACATCCACTCTATCCAAGCCTTTCACTATTCTCTATGTTTCAATGAGGTCCCCCGTTATTCTTCTAAAATCCCGCCACTGCAGGCCTAGTGCCGACAAACGCTCATCATTGGTTAACCTACTCATTCCCGGGATCACTGGTAAACCTACTTTAGACCCTTTCCAGAGCCATCACATCCTTCCTCAGATATGGTGCCCAAAATTGCTCACATTATTTCAAAGGCTTTACCAGCGCATTATGGAGCTTAAAAATTACATCACTGTTTTTGTATACATGCCCTCTTGAAATAACTGCTAGCATTGAGTTTGCTTTCCTTACTACTGATTCGACTTGCAGATTAACCTTTTGGGAATCCGGCACTAACACTCCAAAGTCCCTTTGCACCTCCGATTTCTCTATTCTCTCCCGTTTAGAAAATATTATCTGTGCCTTTATTCCTACTACCAAAATGCATGGCTCCACACTTTGTCACGCTATATTCCACTTGCCCAAGTCCTTCTGCAGAATCCCTGCTTTCTCTAAACTACTTGCCCCTCCACCTATTTTCGTATAATCCGCAAACTTGGCTACAAAGCTCCCAATCCCCTCGTCCAAATCATTAATAAACAACGTGAAGAGTAGCGGCCGCAGCACCGACCCCAGCGGAACACCGCTGGCCACTGGCAGCCAACCAGAAAAAGTACCCTTTATTGCAATTGTTTGGCTTCTGTCATTCAGCCAACCTGCTATCCATACTGGTATGTGCCCTTTGATACTGTGGGCTCCCATCTTCCTTCGCAGACTCACGTGTGGCACCTTATCAAAGGCTTCCTGAAAAATTTCTGACTCTACTTTGTCTGTCTTGCTATTTACTTCTTCAAATAATTCAAGCAAACGTGTGGCATCCCAATCACCTACTCCATTGTAATAGCCATCTATTAACATCTACTCCCTGACTCTCTTCAATTTCAGGCACTTTGCTGGTGTCTTCCACTGTGAAGACTGTTGTAAAAAAGTTATTAAACTCCTCTGCCATTACTTTATTTCCCGTTATCACTTATCCTGCATCATTCTTCAGCTGCCCAACGCCCACTCTTGCCTCTTTCTTACTCTTTGTATAACTGAAGAAATTCCTGCAATCCTCTTTTATATTATTGGTTAGCTTCCTTTCGTATTTCACCATTTCTCCCAGTATTGCCATTTTAGTTGCCTTCTGTTGTTCTTTAAAATCTTCCCAATCCTCTGGCTTTCCACTATTCTTTGCTATGTTATACGCATTCACTTTTAGTTTTATAGTGTCCTTGACCTCCCTTGACAGCCACGGTCGTCTCTTTCACCCCATAGAATCTTTCTTCTTCTTTGGAATGAAAAGATCCTGCATCCTCCAGATTATTCCCAGCAATTCCTTCCATTGCTGTTGCACTGTCATGCCCGCTAGGGTCCCTTTACAGTCATGTTTGGTCAGCTCCGCACTCATGCCTTTGTAGTGCCTTTTCCTCGTCTGCAAGACCGACACACCCGATTTCACCTCCTCCCTCTCAAATTGCAGATTAAAACTTATCATATCGTGGTCGCCACCCCTTTATGGTTCCTATACCTTGCGTTCCCTGATCAAATCCGGTTCATTACATAAAACTAAATCCGGAATTGCCTCTTCCCTTGTAGGCTCCACAACAAGCTGCTCCAAGAATCCATCTCGGAGGCACTCTACAAATTCCCTTTCTTGGGGTCCAGCACCAACATGATATTCCCAGTCTACGTGTATATTGAAAACTCCCATAACCACCTTCAACAAAAAAAAGCCTTTTTTTACATGCCAATTATTATCTCGATGTAATTGTACGCTATATCCTGGCTACTGTTTCGTGGCCTGTAAATAACCTCCAATAGGGTCTTTTTACCCTCTATCCACAATGACTGTACATCTGATCCTCGATCGCCCCTTGCCAAGAAAGGAATTTCATTCCTAACCATCAGAGCTACCTCACCCCCTCTGCCCACCTTTTTGTCTTTCCCATACAACGCACAACCCCGAATATTCCGCTTCCAGCTGCGATCCTCTTGCAGCCTCGTCTCTATAATTCCCACAACATCACACCCACAAATTTATATCTGTGATACAAGCTCATCCACTTTGTTTCTTATACTATGCACATTCAAATGCAACACCTATAATTCGGTATTCATCTCCCTTGTTATACCGGTCCCGATTTTACACGTCCTTACTCTCTTGTCCCTTCTTGAACTTGCCGTCCCATTAATTCAGGAGACTTCCGTAACATTTCTTGCACTCTCTTTCCGTTTAGCTCCACCGTTACACTTCCAATTTGTTGCCCCACAACTATTTAGTTTAAAGCTCCATCTACAGCCCTGGTTATAAAGTTTGGGTTCCAGTTCAGTCCTTCCCGTCGGAACAGTTCCCTCCTTTCCCAATACTGGTGCCAATGTCCTACAAATTCAAAATCACTTAATCCACACCAGTCTATGCGCCACGCAATCAACTCTCTAATCCTCTTAACCCTATGCCAATTTGCACGCGGCTCGGGTGGCAATCCAGAGATTATGAACTTCTTAATTCTTCTTTTTAATTTGGTACCTAGCTGCTCAAATTCCTTTAGCTGAACCTCTTCCCTCGTTCTACCTAGGTCAATGGTACCAACATAGTCCACGAAGATCGGATCTTTCCCCTCCCACTCCAAGTTCCTCTGCAGGTCAGACAAGTTGTCTTGAACTCGGGCACGAGCGTGGCAACACAGCCTTCGGGACTCTCGATCCTTGCTACAGAAAACAGTGTCAACGCCTCCAACCACAATGTCCCCAATGGCAACTACGTTTTTCTTCCTTGTTCCCTCTCGAATGGCCTCCTGAACCACGATGCCCTGTTCAGGTTGCTCATCCTTGCTACAGTCCTTCAACTCAGTCCTCAGCTCTGTCTCCTGCCTGCCTCTCCAGCACTCACACTCTCTCCGTCACCACGGACCACTTTGAAAACTGTTACTCCAGCAGGCGTAACTACCTCCAGAAACACTGCGTCCAGGTAATTCTCCCCAACCTTGATGTGCCTCAGCGTTTGAAGCTCGGACTCCAGGTCGTCCGCCTTCAGTATTAGATCTTCACTCAACCAGCATTTGCTGCAGATGTGGTCACCAAGATTGACCAAGGGGTCCACCAGCTCCCACATCATGGAGCTACAACACATCGCGTGATCCCGCATGTCTCCTTTGCGTATCTCACAACCCTTTACTTGCTGTTGCTCTGGGTCTTGCAAGTCCGCTCCCCTCTCCTCATCCCTTTTCGCCGTAGCCTCTCGGGTGAAAGCTTCAAGATGCACTTTTCCTCCACAAGGCATTTCCCCGCATTCCCCTCCCAACTGGTCGCTCCGCTAGACTGGCTTCCCTTTAATTTGCTGAAAACAATCTCTAGCTATGCTTATTGTACGCCTGCTTCACTCTGATGCCCCACCTCCACAATTAGCACTCTGAAACTGCGACTCTAACTTTTTTCCGCCGAGTTTTAAGTACTTTATCGTTTAAAACGCAGATTCTTACTTGCAACAAGATTCCACTTCTTCCTCTGCCTTCAGTTTTTGCAACAGAAAAACTGCGCGGTAATGTCAGAGAGAACAGCGCAATAACGGAGAGTATGATCATACACAGAGGACACATGACAATATGGAATGGAATAGAATACGTTATTGTCACGTGTGACAAGGCACAGTGAATTTCTTTGCTTGCATAGCCAAAGTATGCAAATAGCGACCACATACGGCGCTAACGAAGTTACAAAGTACACCAGCTACTCCTTTCTTCTCCCCTCTCACCCACAGCGGACCCCCCACGCCGGGACCCCAATGTCCACTGTTCTCCCCCTCCCTGACGGCGGTCCCCCCACAGCGGGTCATCCACTGATTACCCGCTGTGGTCATGATGAGCGTTTGTCGGCACTGGGCATGTACTCGCTGGTGTTTTGAAGAAAGAGAGGGACCTCGTTGAAACATAGAGTAGTGAAATGCTTGGATAGAGTGGATGTGCAGAGGATGTTTCCACTATTGGGAGAGTCTAGGACTAGAGGCCATAGCCTCAGAATTACAGGACGTTATTTTAGGAAGGAGATGAGGAGAATTTTATTTTGTCAGAGGGTGGTGACTCTCTGGAATTCGTTGCCACAGAAGGCTGTGGGGCCAAGTCGGTGGATATTATTAAGGCAGTGATAGATAGATTCTTGATTACTACGGGTGACAGAGGTTATGGGGAGGAGGCAGGAGAATGGGGTTAGAAGGGAGAGATAGATCAGCCATGATTGAATGGCGGAGTAGACATGATGGTCTAATGGTCTAATTCTACTCGTATCTCTTATGACCTGGTGACTATATGATGACTCTCTGAGTCGGACCTGCGGCGCGGGTTCCGGGCGCGGTGCGGTTGTTCGGCGGGTCGAATATCTGATAATCTGGTGTGGCGAATATCTGACAGTATACGACAATATGCTGCTGGCGGGTAGAGTCGTGCAGCATGGACACCAACCTTTAGCACCAGCACGTCGGCCGATGCATACACATTGCTGCACTTTCTGCGTACACCCAGTTGATTGATTTACTTGCCTAGTTACTTCTGAAAAGCTGCTGCGACTCAGCTTCAACCATTCCCTCAAGCAGTGTATTTTGGATACTCAAAATAGACTGGATAGACTAGGCTTGTACTCGCTGGAATTTAGAAGACTGAGGGGGGATCTTATTGAAACATATAAAATTCTTAAGGGGTTGGAGAGGCTAGATGCGGGAAGATTGTTCCCGATGTTGGGGAAGTCCAGAACCAGGTGTCACAGCTTAAGGATAAGGGGGAAGTCTTTTAGGGCCGAGATGAGAAAACATTTCTTCACACAGAGAGTGGTGAGTCTGTGGAATTCTCTGCCACAGAAGGTAGTTGAGGCCAGTTCATTGGCAATATTGAAGAGGGAGTTAGATGTGGCCCTTGTGGCTAAAGGGATCAGGGGGTATGGAGAGAAGGCAGGTACAGGTTACTGAGCTGGATGATCAGCCATGATCATATTGTATGGCGGTGCAGGCTCGAAGGGCCGAATGGCCTACTCCTGCACCTATTTTCTATGTTTCTATGTTTCTATGTTTCAACATTATCTGTGTGAGAATGCTCCTCTCAGATCCCCAATGCGCCGTTCTACATATGTGCACGGCAATACTTTGGACTGGGCGGGCATGTCTCCTCATAGCACAATGCTGGGCTAACCCAGCTGTGTCCCCTTTCGGCACAGTTCAAGTTTAATTAACAATATTTAGTGTATTCATAGTGTCGTCATTGTCCTGCATGGAAATGGTCTATTTGATCAACTACGTCTATTCCGATCATCATGCCAATCTATACTGTTTCCATTTCAATGTACAGTATTAATCGCATATCCCTTTATGACTTGCCCTGTTGAGACGCTTCTTAAATATTGTTAGTCTCCGGCCTCCACCGCCTCCACGGGCTGCTCATTTCAGATCTGCGGAAAGTTAAGCCTCCTCCTTCTTATCCGACCAATGTCCTGACGTTGTAGACAACCGAACCATGGAAAACAAAAGCTCACTATCTACACGGTAACCTCCTTTCGTTATCCTACAGTAAACCCTCGTTAGAACGGATTATACATGGGAGGGGGTTGTCCGATTTAGACGAGTGTTCGTTATAACCGAGTAAGCTATTATCATTGTATGTATTTGAAACAAAGACGTAGTCCTCACATGTCAGCTGTCGCATAAAGCACATGATCCTCTGACATTTTCGCCACCTCCAACGGGGTCCCACCATTAGCCACATCTTCCCCTCTCTGTGCCATTCCGCTTTCCTCAGAGACCATTACGTCCGCAACGCCCTGGTTAACTCATCCCTTCTCACTCAAACCACCGCCTCCTTAGGTACTTTTCCCTGCAACCGCAGGACATGCAGCACCTGTCCCTATACCTCCTACCTCGACTCTGTCCTTGTCGCGGACTGCTCTTTCAGGTGAGGCAGAGGTTCACTTGGACTTCCTCCAACCTCATCTACTTTATCCGCTGATCCAGATGTGGACTCTTATTTATCGACGAGACCAAGCACAGGCATGGCGGTCGTTTCGCTAAACACCTCTGCTCAGTTCACCTAAACCTACATGATCTCCCGGTTGTTAAACACCTTATTTCCCATACTGTCCTTTCCTTCCTGGGCCCCCTCCACTGTCAGTGTGATGCCCAACTTGAATTGGAAGAATAGCACCTCATATTTCACTTGGACAGCTTACAACGCAACGGTATGAATATTGACCTCTCTCACTGCAAATAACCCTTGCTTTCCCTCGCTCTCCACCCTTCCGCCATTGTAGTTATCCCAGCAGTCTGCCTCTCTTCCTGATTGAATTTTATCTTTGTATACTTCAATATCACCTTTCCCTAGGTTACAATGATCTTTTCTACGTTTTCCTTGAACTGCGTCCAGTTTGACGTCTCATTTTCACACCTTACCCTTCCATATCTCCGTGTCTCCCTCTCCCCTGACTTTCAGTCTGAAGACGGGTCTCGAACCGCGACGTCATCCATTCCTATCCAGAGATGGTGCCTGACCCGTTGAATTACTCCGGCATTTTGTTTCTATCTTCGGTGCAAACGAGCATCTGCAGTTCCTTCCTACACACTCTGTACCTACTTATTGTACTCGAGTTTGACGACCGTATTACTGTATGTTATTATCTGATCTGGTTGGATACCATGCAAAACAACGCTTATCAATGTGCCTTGGTGTACGTGGCAATAATAACTCTTAACGAACACCTAACCCATGTGGAGTTCCTGCAGAAATGTAACAATTTAGTGTCAGTATGTCTCTCACATTGTTAACGGTTCTCCGTTCAGATGGCTTCAATCTTGTTCCAACTCTTCCCATTACAACGTCCAATAAATCTCTTCAACCCTTTCTTATTTACTGCTTCAATATGGAATGTTGTATCCACTTTTCCATAGCTGGTGGGAAATGTATGCACCATTGGCATTATTTGCTGCCCTCGCTTCGAATTCATACTGTTCCCTTTTCCGTTATTTCACAATTTTTAAACAATTCCTCACCAACCCTTTTCTAAGGTAGAGTCTGACGTATCTGACTACCATACTATTGAATTAACCCACATTTGCAATACGCAACCACATTTTTGCATTCTCGGAGACAGGAGGCCGGGCTGGTCATTTGCATTTGCCAGACAAAATAGCAATTACGTCAAAACAATCTTTTCTGAAATAAATCAAAGTCTGTGATTCAAGCTATCTTCTACATTTTCGGAAAATAAATATTGAGATTAATCCACACTTGTTCCGATCTATGAGCAACTGGAGGAGATCAGGATCAAATATTAGAGATATGTGTTATAGTGAAGTGGTCGCACCGAAGGTACTGAACTCATTCAATAGTGTGGTAGTCAGATACGTCAGACTCTACCTTAGAAAAATGGTTGGTGAGGGATTTTATTTTAAATTGTGAAATAACAGAAAAAGGAACAGTATGAATTCGAAGCGAGTGCAGCAAATAATGCCAATACTTGACCACTAAGAAAGGAAGAAGGCAGAGTGTGCAGTAATCCACTGGGGCAGTCCCCTCGACAACAGCTACGCCTCATTGGATATTGCCGGGAGGATCTCTGTTCTGTAGAAGTCAGGTGTATGACGCAGCCGTGACCCTGGCTCTGAGGCACGGCGGGAAAATGTGGAGACAGGCAGTCCATAGTGATAGGAAATTCGTTACATATGTTGGAAGACATGAGATTCTGTGGTAGCAAACGTCCACACGAAGGTGTGTTGCCTCCTTGGTACCAAGGTCCAAAATTGCTCGGAGCGGCTGGATATATTCTCAAGGGAGAAGGTGAGCAGCCGGAAGTCGCTGGTTAAATTGGCACATATGAGATTATTAAGAAAATGAACGAGGTCTCGCAGTGAATAGAGGGGGCGAGGTAAAATGTTACAAAAGCAAGATCTCTGGGGTAGTAATCTCCGGTTTGCTCCCGGATCCGCATGCTAGTGAAAGTAAGAACAGGAGATAGATCAGGTGAACGCATGGCTAAGGAACTGGTGCAGAGGGCTGGTATTCACATGTTTGGAGCAATGGGATTATCCTGAGGCAGAGGTGGCTCGCACAAGGGGAATGGGTTCTCCAGAAGTGGAGATGGCCATACGGATCATTCTGGGACAGAGGTGATCTGTACAAGAGGGATGGGTTGTAGAAGAGCTGGGGAGCGGTGGGGGGGAACCACCAGGTTTACGAATGCTATTTGAGATGGTTAACATTAGATTGGCAGATCCCATGCAGGGCAGATGTGTGGGGAGCCAAGAAGTCGGTACGGTAGGCGATGAAAGCATTTTAAGGGCACGGCATAGGTAGCAACATGGCAGGTGGAGAGGCAGGAGTAGGATTAAATTATATTTATTGCAGTGCAAGAAGCCGGACGGATAAGGGTGGTGAACTCAGCACGTCGATATGTACGGTTGTTATAGCCGTAACGAAAACCTGTCTAGGAAACGGACACGACTGGCTTGTTAAAGCTCCAGGATACATGTGGGACAGGCGAAATAGAGATAGGGTTAACATTGGCGGCGGATCTCGTTTGCTAAATAAAGAGAGTGTCCGAGATGGCATTCGTGATGGCTCGTCCGCCACGATTTGAAAATAAAAAGGTGGTGATCACCTTGTTAGCAGTGCTATATATGCCATTAATAGATAAAATATAGAGGAATTAGAACAAATATGCTGGTAGATTGCATTTAGCTGCTAGACTTATAAACGTGCCATAATAGGGGACTTTAATTTTGCCAAAATGGACTGCGACTGTCATAGTACCAAGGGATTTAACGAGGAGGAATTTGTCAAATGTATTCAGAAAAGTTTCCATAGCCAACATGTAGAATCCCCGACAAGGGAGTGGTCAGAGCATGACGTACCCGAAGGCAGACGTGAAGGGAAAGTGCCTAGAATGTCAGTAGGCAAGGATGTTGGCACCAACGACGACAGGTCTGCTAGCTTACAAATTCTTATTGAATTGGACAGTACGGGCCGACAAGTTCTGACCAACTTTACGGGACCATTCTGCAAATTACAAACGCTGATTGGAGTAGGATGTTTGCGGATGAAGTAATATCCGGAGAGCGGGATACTTTTAAAAACGTGACTGTGAGAACTCAAAACATGGATGTTCCTGTTAGAGTTCAGGGCAAAACAGATGGGAGTAAGGAAGCGAGCCTTGTTGACGACAGAATGGAGGGTTTGGTCAGGAAAAAAAGGAGGCATGGGTAGCTATTGGCTTCTGGCAGCAAGTGTATCCCTAGAAGAGTGGAAAGGAAGTGAAGGTGTCGTCACGGATAGATGTGGTGGTTAAAAAGGCTTTTGGCACATTGGCTATCGGTCAGAGTATAGAGGATAGAAGTTGGGAGATCGCTGCAGTTATATAACACGTTGTTGAGACTTCATTTAGAGTATTGTGTTCAGTTCTGGGCACCATGTTATAGGAAATATATTGTTAAATTGGAAATGGTGCAGGGAACATTTACAAGGATGTTGTCAGGATTTTAGTGTGTGAGCTCATCGGAGAGGGTATGCAGGATGGACTCTTCTCTGGTGCGCAGGACAATGAGCGGTGATCTTAAAGAGGTGTATAAAATCATGAGGAAAATAGATCGGGTATACGCAAAGAGTTCCCAAAGTTGGGAATGGAGAACCAAAAGCCACAGGGAAAAAGGTGAAGGGGGAAAGATTTTATAGGTAACCTTTACACAAAGGGTGTGGAGTGTATCGAGCAAGTTGCCTGAGGAGGTACATGATGCAGGAACTATCCCAACGTTTCAGAAGCAATTAGACAGGAACATGGATACAATACGATACGATTGAACTTTATTTAGCACAGGAGGGAAATCGAAACACAAAATACATGAAACATGAAATTAAAGTGACGAGCGGAAAAGAATTTGGCGACCTGCGGGAATACCGTGTGTATGGGCGTAGGACTGCGGGTGCGTTCTAGATGTCCACTGGATAGTGTCAGGGTAGCCATGGCCCTAATCATACATGGCCCATCGTCCAAATTCTCCTTTCAGAATCGTCTCCGACCAAAATATGTCCATTCTTTAAAGATTCTAAATTATTATCCGCAATTCGTTGTACTAAGGGTCTCTTGTGCATCCATTTAATGTTAGCATGTTTCAGATCTGTAGCTAACATTAGAACTTCGAATGCCCTACCGTTACATCATATTATTTTGTGTCACGTTCGAATTATTCACCAGCTGTCGTCTTATATATGTTTTATTTTCTATGTGCGTGTGTGTGCGTGTGTGTGTGCGTGTGTGTGTGTGTGTGTGCGCGCGTGTGTGTGCGTGTGTGTGTGCGTGTGTGTGCGTGCGCGTGTGTGTGCGCGTGCGCGTGTGTGTGCGCGTGTGTGTGTGTGTGCGTGTGTGTGTGCGTGTGCGTTGCCGCATGTTACCGCATCTCCGCACAGAGTCATAATCCTACACTGCTCTCGCCCAACGAAGTCAGCATTCTTTTCTTTTCCTTGAATTTGTTATCTGAGTCCCGCAATTTGCGATCGCCGCAAAAGAAAATGGAATCTAATAGAATAAATGCGGGTATCAAAATTAAACATCACAGATTTGCAGCCATGTGGTTCTATGCAGCCCCTGCTCGCTGTGTCATGTGTTGGAGGGAATTGTGTGCCTGACCAGTACCACGAATCTGGCTTCACGCGAGGCCCAGTCGCACTCATAATTATGGCTGAAATCAGGAGAGAAAATATCGTAGAGATGCGGTGGTTTTCTCAAACATTTATATAACTTCACAGAGCTTCACAGAGTATACTGGAAAACACTCTGACATTTTTCACGCATTCACAGCAATTACAGTTTCTATAGCTCGTGTTACAATGGTTGCATGCGGATTTTACATTTTTGAAATGATACACATGACAATTAAACACTATTGCTTTAACTCTCTTATTATGTAAGATTTTGGGTTAAATATATGACAAACTTGCCCAAATTTGTTATGACTTTCATAATTTGCGACGTCACCTTTACACCCAAGATCTCTCGCTCCGCGGAGTGAAATCTCTGCTGCTGGTATTTGATGGGACACTTCCCTGAAATGACCAAGGACGTGGTTTTAATCTCCGACCATTGAGTACGGGTTATTTCCCAACTACCTTGTCTGTCCCTATCAGAACCCCAGTGTTGGAACTCGTCCGCCCATCACCTTCCCAGATGATTGTCTTTAGATTATTGATTCGCTGTGGATTATGCAAACTCCGTGATGTATGGCATCCCTTATTTGGGCAGCTTCGTGTTTTTTTAATGGAAACCACGATCACTGACTAAATCATTGGCGGAAATGACTCGGGGAGCCAAGCGGATAGTTGGTAAACGTGTAGTTTGGATGCTCTGTCAATATGTTGGTTCCCCAGCCTTGGTATTCCTCTGATCGCTCACACTGAGAAATTATATTTAATGCGAAATTAACCTTGGAGTTCAAGGAAAGAAGTGTGTTGACGGCACAAGAACTGACTGAGTCGGGGTACCCACCGAGCAGTGTTAGAAATATTTACTCTACTTTACCTGGCGATATACACTAATTTGGACAGCGCTAGATACAACTAGATTGCAAAAATGGGATGAGCAGTATCCAACTAAATGCCCCGTATTTGCAACGGAGCTGCGGGAACAGCGCAGAAGAGTACCGCAGCTATTAGAGATTCTGCCTCATGACGCTACAGACCCAGGTTCAGTCCTAACTTCGCCTGCTGGCTTGTGGACTTTGCACTTTCTCCCTGTGACCCCACAGGCTTAGCCCGAAAGTTTCCGTTACGTCCCACCTTCAAATGAAAAGCAAAGTGGACGTTGTGCGTCCTCTGTGAATTCCCCCGATAATGCCGTTTAATTTCGATTTGGGGAAAGGGCTCTGCGATTAATCCAATGTATGGAGGATAGAATCAATGTCAGATTAGTGTAAGTGGGTGGCTGATGCTTAGCGTGGTCACAATGGGTGCCGAGTCCGTTTGCGTAATTCAACAGGTCTATGGGTGCCGAGTCCGTTTGCGATTTCTAATTCTAATATTTATTCTGTAGGAAAATAACTGCAGGTGCTGGTACAAATCGAAGGTATCACAAAATGCTGGGGTAACTCAGCAGGTCAGGCAGCATCTAGGAGAGAGGGAATGGGGACGTTTTGGGACGAGACCCTTCTTCAGACTCTGAAGAGTGGTCTCGACACAAAGCGTCACCCATTCCCTCTCTCCTCGGTGCTGCCTGACCTACTGAGTTACTCCAGCATTTTGTGATACCTAATATTTGATCTGATGTTTTTAAATGCTCCAGTTTTTCATCATTTTTCAGTGTTTAATTAATCTTATCAGTCGAGCAAGGGGATATGTTGACACAATCAGGAATTGCTTTCTAAACATCGTCTGTGTCACCGCATATATGCACGTGTTTGTGCAACTGCTAAGTAATTGAAGCATAAATCCTATTTCCGATACAAAGGTAGGAAGGTCAAAATCACGTTGTTGGAAATTACACACTCGTCTACCTATTATATAAAATGTAAATATCGCCCATAACAGAACGAAATTTCCCGAGACAAATAACAACAATATCACGGATTTCTTTCGATTCACCATTTCGGGATCACAGGGGCCCTTCGCACTTTTCTGGTCCCGGAGTCTCCTGCGGGCTCTGCTGACCACCGAAATATGTCTGACCGTTAAAGCATTGAGCAGCAGAATCATTACAAACGGGACACAGGGGGTGAGAATATAATGAAGAAACTCAATCGTTGACCAGGTAATTGAAACCATAACACGGACATCCATGTAACAAAACCAGGGAGTATTCGCCAATCTGTACCAAGGTGTGTATATAAAATACCAGAAAACATTCTTTGCGCTGCTCAGTACACTCACTGTGCCCAGAACCACAGCCGCTGTTTTCTCCGTGCAATATCTAATGCTTCAGCTTTTGGCAACAGATGGCAACAAACCGATCAAAGGTGAAGGAGACGGTGAACCACACAGAACAGTCGGTCATTGTGTAAAGCAAGACGGCGTGGATATTACACAGGCGGATGGACTTCACAAACATTATTTGATGAGCAATCGGAATCTGTCTCAATATTAGGTCAAAGATAATGACCAGTAGATCCGCCGCTGCCATGGCCACCAGGTAGCGGGTGACACAGCTGGAGAGACCACACTTTCCTCGACACAGGACCACAATTGTCACCAGATTCACTGTGATGCAAAAAGAATGATCATATTTCAAGTGCAACATGATTGCATCCCCGCATTATGTGGTTTACATAAGTTAAACACCGTGAACAAACACATTTTACTTCGATGAAGATCATCAGCAATTTCACCATTGCATCTGTGTTATTCCGAAAGTAAAGAACAATGTTATGGATCTCAACGTATCAGGGTTAATAATACGATGTGGGTAATGCACTGCGCAATATAAACATCCGTAGCAATAACGCGGTCCGTTTATGTTGTGCGAATGCGTGTAGGTCACCCCTGACATGTGGTTCAGTATCAGACAGGAACCCAAAATTACATTGGCGTGAATCAGATGTTCGTTTACCATGCAGTTGGTAAATATAGATTAACTTCCATTTTGAAATTCACCCAGATGATGCCTATCTTTGAAGTGATAACTGATGGGAGTGTGTGATTTCTGGTATATTTGAGCTTGGAGTAGAGCTGCAATTGAGGAAGAGTAATGTGAAATCAAATGATCGCACACGTCAAGCTACACAGTGATCATCAGAGCCAGGATATTTAGGCGCTAAAAATCTCTGAAATAAGCAGGCAAATAGGCATTATAAAATTACAAAAAAAGCACGAAAAGGGCATTTATTTAAAAAAAGCTTAAAAAGGCATGTATTTCCACCACCAATGTATGGTTAAAAATGATAATATAAAAGTATACTACATTAAATGACCAAAGTTGCCTGGCTGCACATAATTATTAGCATTTTTTTCAAATTATCTGGTGTTAAACTATACCTTGTGTCAGACAGAATATGCTTCAATTGTGAAAAACCTCTTTCAACACTGGTGCATACCCGAAACAATCTATAGACTTTGTAGATATGGCGGACGGTGCGGATCATGGATTTGCAGCTCCTGGTTTTAACCACCGGCCTCGAGAAAAACCTACAATCTACAAAACTGTTGACGACCAAGTTATTGTAGAGGATGAGTTCCTTAATTTCCTTGCGGTTAAAATTAGGACAATGACCCAGGACGAACTAGTCCTTGTATCCTCGAACACCTTTGGCTCTGAGTGGATTGAGTCTTCTAAAAAGGTGTTGTTTGATCTTTGTCCTGATACTAAACAACGGTACGTGGTCTCCAAAGGCAACCATAAGGACGCGAACAATGTTAAAAGCTGCTTAAAACTGCTGAATGAGTGTGGAGAAAATATCCCCCGTTTTGTTTCCTATTACTTGGACGAGCTGCCACCTGTGACGTTTAACAACCTGGATGTCTCAAACCTGCTCAGCAAGATGGAGCGGCTGCACAGTGAGGTTTGCGTGCTAAGGCATGCCGTTAAACTACAGGCGGCTGTTGGCGAGGACCTGCGTTCTGTGGCTGTGACCATGGGCTGCAGAGTTGCTGCTGTTGAGAGCCGGCTGGAACCGAGTAGTGGTGGAGGACTGGTTGTCTTGACTGATGCTGGAATGACCTTCGGGAGCGCACTGCGCGATCCCCCGGCTGGGGGGAATGGCGTGGTGCTGGCTAATACGAGTGCCCCTGGCTCTTCTGATGGTGGCGATTCCAACTGTGGGTCCCTGGCTCCTGCATCATCTCGCACGGAGTTGATCCTGGGCGGTTCTGTCGGGGCAGGTGCGGGGAGTGGGGCTGGGCATGTTGGTCTGACTCCTGGAGGAACTGTGGAAAACTCCACGAAATGGAGCCATGTGGTGAAACATGGCCAAGTTCGAAAGAATCATGCCGAGGGCCAGCCTGCCTTGTCCAAACAGCGTGCTGGAAAACTTGTACGGAGGGTGTCCAAGCCTATTGTTGGTACTCGTGCGCAAGGGAATATAAGAGTGGTTCAAACGAAGTTTGTGAGTGTTTTTGCTACCAGATTCTCACCAGACCTTGATGCAGAGACGTTGTCTATCTACTTGGCTGCTCAACTTGGCCGTGTCGTTAGATGTGAACATATTGTCACTGCGAGCACCAGATATAGCTCGTTTAAAGTGTGTGCTGAGTGCAATGAAGTTGCGGACATGTGTAACCCAGAACTCTTGCCTGAGGCGATATTATGAACCACGTAAAGCGGGAGAGACGGGAGCAAGAGTGCTGAATGGGGCTGCCACCCTGCCCAGTTAAACTTTATGCGGGTTGGATCATACAACTGCCGCGGGCTATGCCTGGGTAACAACGCAGGAGACAGAGCCCGACGTATAGTAGTTGACAACCTGCTGAAAAGCTGTGACATTTTATGTTTACAAGAAACGTTTTTATCGAAACAGGACTTGGGAAAATTGAACTCTTTTAATGACGATTTCCACGGGGCTGGTGAGTCCACTACTGACCTATCTATGGGAATAGTGAGAGGAAGGATAGCAGGGGGAGTGGCCATCCTTTGGCAGAAAAGGATGGACTCTGCTATTAATGTCATTAGGCTAGAAGTTGACTGGTGTATCGCTATACAGATAAAAATTAATAACAAAGAGGTTACTATCATCAATGTATACACACCGTATGAGTCACAACAAAATGAAGACGAATACCTGATTAGATTAGCTTTTATAAATTATTTTATTTCTGATAATCATTCCACAAGTATCTATGTAGTGGGTGACATGAATGCTGACCTATCAGACAAAAGTTCCTTGTTTGCAAAGCATATGCTGCAGTGTTGTGTCGATAACACTCTTATATTATCCAGCCTAAAGCTCCTACCTGCAGATAGTTATTCTTACATAAGTGAGGCCTGGCACTCTACATCATGGCTTGACCACTGCATTAGCACTGCCGATGCTCATGATATTCTAAGATCTATGGAGATTGTGTATGAGGCATCTATGTCTGATCATGTTCCTTTTGTTATGGTACTCGATTGGGGCAGTCTCCCGGAGATGTCTCAGGAGGTTAATAGTGCCTGTAAGGCTAAACTGGATTGGTCTAAGCTCTCAGATGAGGATGTGATGTTATACTATGGGAGAACTGATGTCCTTCTAAGTAATGTATATCTACCCAGAGATGCGATTATGTGTACTGATGTGAATTGTAATAACAGCGCTCACTGTAAGGACCTCTGTGCTATGTATAATTGTATTGTGGGTGCTGTGTATGAAGCTAGTAGGCCATGCTTTACTCACTCTGATAAAAGACACAGCATTAAGCCAGGGTGGAATAAACATGTGGCTGCTCATCATGCTGAAGCTAAGGATGCCTTTAAGGCTTGGGTCCTGGCAGGTATGCCCAGAGAGGGGCCTGTCCTGGATCACAAAAAGCTTAGTAATGCTCGGTATAAATATGCAGTTCGTTATATCAGCAAACACGAACAATTAATGAGAGCAGACTCTATGGCTGATAAGCTCCTTGGTAACGATGTTACTGGCTTCTGGAAGGAGGTGAGAGCTCTGAACAGAGGCAGTACATCATTACCATGTACCATAGAAGGAGTCTCAGGAGCCGACAACATAGCTGATTTGTGGAGGCAACATTACTCTGAGCTATTCAATTGTATTAAAAGTGATCCCTACAAAGTGGGCAACATTGCCAACAGTGACAAAGTGGGAATCACAGCCAATAAGGTCTATCAAGCAATCACACAGCTAGCTGATAACAAAGCTAGCGGCTTAGATCAGATCACTGCAGAGCACCTCAAACTTGCAAGCCCGAGGGTTGCTGCCCTTCTTGCAATCTGTTTTACTGGCCTTATGAATCATGGTCTGTTACCGGACTCCATGTTGTCCGTTACTCTGGTGCCTGTCATCAAGGACAAAGCGGGCAAGGTTGGGAGCTTGGATAATTACAGACCGATTGCTCTAGCCAGTGTGTTATCCAAAGTCCTGGAAAGAATTTTATTAGATAGATTATGTTTTTATTTGGGTACTACAGACAACCAGTTTGGCTTCAAGGCTAAGCATGGTACTGATTTATGTATCTATGCCCTGAAGGAAATGGTTGAAATGTATAGAAGGCAGAATTCCTCTGTGTTAATTGGTTTTATTGATGCCTCTAAAGCTTTTGATCGAGTCAACCATCATAAGCTGTTCCAAAAACTGAGTCAAAGAGGAGTGCCTAACAGTATAATTAGGGTCCTGGCATATTGGTACGCCAACCAGAGCATGCAGGTCAAATGGGGTAATGCCGTCTCTGTACCATTTGGTGTTGGTAATGGGGTTCGCCAGGGGGGGCTACTTTCACCAGCCCTCTTTAATGTGTACATGAATGATTTATCTGACCAGCTTAGAGGCTGTAAAACAGGATGTATGATTGGTAACACCCTGGTAAACCATCTTATGTATGCCGACGATCTGGCGGTTTTTTCTCCTAGCAGTGCTGGGTTTCAGCAGATGTTGAATATATGCTCTGAGTATGGTGTCCAATTTGACGTGAAATACAATGCTAAAAAGAGCGTTGTCATGATTTGTAAAGTAAAAGGGGACAAAGATCTAGTCTTCCCATCATTTTACCTGTCAGGGCAGGTTCTATCTGTCTGCTGTAAAGCTAAGTATCTGGGACATGTCATCACAGATCAAATGTCTAATGATGAGGACATGTATAGACAGCGCCGCATGTTGTATGCACAAGCTAACATGTTGGTTAGGAAATTCCACTGGTGCTCAGGAAATGTCAAGATAAACCTGTGTAGAGCGTACTGTACTCCTCTGTACACTGCTCCTTTGTGGATAAAGTTTAATAAGTCAAGCATCCATAAACTTAAGGTTGCCTACAATGACTGCATGCGCATATTGCTTAGAAAGCCAAGGTGGTGCAGTGCAAGTGAACTGTTTTGTAGTGCAGGAGTCAATACGTTTCATGCCCTGTTGAGGAATCTCATGTTTAAATTTATATGCCGATTGAATGGTTCTCAGAATTCCATCATTGTGCTGCTGGTAAATCCTGGTTTCAGTGCCGTGAGATACCTGTCACCTATGTGGAAACATTGGCATTGTTGCCTTTTCTAATTTAATTTAATTTTATATGTATATATTGTGTACTGTATGTGTATTCTAATGGACCATGAGTCTGCTTAATAAATTTTAATAATAAATAATAACTTTATATTCATGTCGATATATTTTGCATAACAACTACCTTTGAGAACTTCAGCTATGTTTTGTATTTCTTCAAGATCTTTGTTACCTAAAATCACTCGCACATATTTTCCTACTATGGCTTTACTGACATCGTCAGCAACTTTACGAATATCGTCACTTACTTTGTTGAAAACCTGCAAGTTATTCCCTAATGTTTCGCCACGTTTCTCAAGGGAAGTGATAGTTTGTGGGAAGTTTGCAAAATTGGAAGCAATAAACACAAGATTGCGGTGGAGGGACATCTTCTGCATAATTTCACTAACGATCCTGACTGCAGAAGACAGTTGATGATTTATTTTCTCTTTTCAAAATTTTGTAGCATAGTAGAGTACAACAGAGAGGCTTGTATCCCACCCAGTCAAAACGGGATGAGGAGGTAGCGGAATCTCGGGTGCCATTTCCTTCAACAACTGCACACATGACGGTGCTTTGAAATAGACTTTCTTGACATTGGAACCCAGGGGATGAACATTTGGAAACAAGCTACGTATGTGCTCGGCAATTCTATGGAGTCCGTGAGCTAAGCATGTCAAATGTAGTGAGGAGACAAGCTTGCGTATTTCCCGCCTTCAGTTTCTCTGCCGCCGAATTGTGTTTAGCTGTCTGTTTTTGCTGGGAGACTAAATATTTCTTCTCACTGCTTTCTCACGTGCTTTGCAAAACAGCACACAGTTGTCTGGAGAGAATATACCACTCCCGTACAGTCAGTCCAAATCGTTCAGTTTTTTACAAGGCGTTGACTTGACTTTAGTCATTTTGATGCTTGCAGGGCTAGATCCTACAGGAGCGGGGATGCAGACCTCGACAGGCAGGCCAAGTACAAGCTGAGAAGAGGAATCAGAGCTGCCAAGGAAAGTGACTCTGAGAAGTTGAGGAGCGAGTTCTCAGCTAATGACTTCTTCAGTTTGGAAGGGCTTGCAAGAAATCACAAGCTACAAGAGGACCCCACCCCCTCCCCGCTCCTTGGACAATCGTCAGCTGACTAACGACATGAACGAGTTCTACTGCAGGTTCGATAAACAGAAACTTCACCCTGGTACCCCCTCCCGCCCTCCCCAACCAACACTTCACACCTACTCACAGCCTGACTCCAGTTTGAAAAGACTGGACCATTCACCACCCACCCCACTCTAATCACCACTTAACACCCATTAGCAATGGTTGCAAAAGAACACCCACAGCAAAAGACGGGGGCCTTGTCCAGTACCCACGAATGAACGAGCGACGGTGGCGCCCCCGGTTTCGCCCCGGTGGGAAATTTTTCTTGTAAGTTATGTTTACACGGCAAAAAAAAAGGCTGATTTTTAGGCACGATCGTGAAAAGGGTATTATCTTGCTGAAATCATTTTAAAAAAAGCACTTATGGCACTTATCGCAGAATTCTGGCTCCAGTGGTCATCTACAGTAGAGAGGGAACAAACCCCGTTCTCCGAGCACTATGAAGTGCATCCCACTGTACCACGGTGAGGTGGAACGTTCTGTTCAAACGAAGTTTTGGAAATCACTCAATCGAATTAAATGGCAAACATGAAATTATATCTGGAACGCAGATTTTAATTCCACGGTAACGACAGAGAAGGTCAGTTGATGCAAAGAGGAGACTGGGATGATTTCGACAGAAACATGACTAAGTTCGAGATGGCATTGAGTCTGCAGTTCTATACGCTCTCCGCAATTCACCCGAACCCGCTGTGATAATGTAAGCCATGAAATCATCCAGTGAAATGGCAGTGAATTGAAACATTGACCGGTACACCTGCTGCCCAACTTACTAATAGGTTTCGTTTAACATTTAGCATTTCCACCATCCACTGTGACTTTGTATGTTCCATCAATTCAGCTGGAACTGGACAATGGGACATAATGGATGCAATAAAACGTGACTGTGCTCGATGTTTACCAGTGCAAACACCGGGAAGCTGCCGATCTCACTTCGTTTAATCCTGTAAAATGCGATGTTCAAAGTGAGAGTCACAGCAAGAATGACTCGCGCTTTAATAATCCTGCGGCAGAGCGCAATCGCAGAACTTGACATTAAAAGAGGGAGTTTCGAGAGACATACAACCAGATTCTCAAATATGCACAGCGTAAACGACAGCTCGCCTTACTTACCCGGAACACCGAGAATAGCCAGGATAGGATAGTATATCTTTTGGATCTCGTATATCATACGAACAATCCGTATTTTAACCACCCCCTTGTCACTGTTTATCGTCCAATGGCATCTAGGTTAATTCCTTATTTGATTGTGGAATGGCTCATTGGAAAGGTTCCCTTATTTGAAGGAAAGGGATTATCTCTGCGAGGCCGTTGGGTGTCATCGTTTCACGTTGATCACAGTCCCTGAGCAAACCTATTGTTCACATAGTGTTGCATAATATTGTGAAGTAAGTACCACGTGGTTATTCAGGTGAAGCTCCACAACGCCGATCAATTGTTCGGGCACTTCGAAGAAAACAAATATGCACCGCATATGTATTCTTCCTCTGTATTCTTCTTCTGTATTCTGCAAACCGCTCACCTCCCACGCCCAACCGATTGGACTTTCCCTGTCAAAGTTAAATCAAACCTCAATACCTACATGGAAAATTGCGATACGCACCCACTTTTTTGTTGTATCTTTGCCTTCGCCACCTAATTTTTTACATGAAAAACCACCCGCATTAATGATAAGCGGCACATTCAAGAGTGCGTTTGCGGTGATTTTTCTGCACAGAGACGGCCACGACTCCATCATCAGCGGTTCTTTAAATGCCCAGTCACTGATTTGCCGTTCCTCAACATTAGCGACTCCAATACCGAGATTCATATACTTGGTCGGACTACATTGTTAAAGTTAAACGTTATCTCCATCGATATTTTGAAATAATGTTTAACACTGACTGACTCACGAGATTATTCCATTAAGTCCCAGCACGTAGTGGGAGACAGTCACAGTCATGGAGTGATAAAGCGTGGAAATAGGCCCTTCGGCAAAATATGCCCACAACGGAACAACATGTACCCGCTACACTCGTCTCACCTGCCCGCGATTGGTCCATATCCCTTTAAATCTGTTCTGTCCACCTACCTGTCTAAATGTTTGATTAATGTAGGATAGTCCTTGCCTAAACTACTTCATCTGACAGCTTGTCAAATACAGCCACCATTTCTGTGAAAATGTGCTCTTTAGATTTATATTAAATCGTCACCACTTCATTCACCCCTATTCCTCTCATGATTTTATACACCTCAATAAGAATACCCCTCATCCTCCTGCGCTCCAATGAATAGAGTCTCATACTACTCAACGTCTCCCGAAAGCTCACACCCTCTAGTCCTGGCAACATCCTTGTAAATCTTTTCTATACTCTTTCCACCTTGACAACATCTTCCCGAGAACATGGTGCCCAGAACTGAACAAATACTCTAAATGCTGCCTCGCCCACGACTTATACAATTGCAACATGACCCAACAATTCCAACTTCTATGATCAATTCTCTGACTGATGAAGGCCAATGTGCCAAAAAAACCATTTTCGACCACCCTATCTACCTGCGACTGCACCTTCAGGAACCTTCAGGAACCACGCACCTGCACTCCTAGATCACTCGGCTCTACAACACTCCCCAGTGCCCTACCACCCACTTCACATTTCTCTGTTATTAAATACCATCAACCATTCCTCAGCCCACCTGGCGAATCGATCAAGACTTACAGGGCTCTGCTGGATTTACCTTGCACTAAACGTTATTCCCTTATCATGTATCCATACACTGTAAATGGATCATTGTAATCATGTATTTTCTTTCTGCTGACGGGTTAGCACGCAACAAAAGCTTTCACTGTACATCGGTACAGGTGATAATAAACTAAACTGAACTAAACTGAAGATCCTGCTGCAATTTTTTACAACCATTTTCTCTTTCTGCAAAACTTCCCACTTTTGAATCATCAGCAAACTTGCTTATCTTGACATGTATGTTCTCATCCAAATCATTGATATAGATGACAAATAGTTACGGCCCAGCACCGAACCATCAGACACACCACTAGTCACAGGCCTCCAGACCGAGAAGCAACATTCCCTTATTACCCTCTGCTTCCTTCCATGAAGCCAATTTTCTATCCATTAAAGGTGACACATTTAATTTCGCCTTGAGTCGGTGACGCCATGGATTGTCTGAAGGGATGAGTTGTCATTCCAAATCGTCATCAGGGAAATACCAATGGAATGTGTTTGCTTTCAAATCGAAAGAGTCATAATTCAATTGTAAGGTCTTCCCCGTGTATGGAAACATAACTTATTACAGTCCGACTTTATTACCGCCTGATTTTCTCCTCCGTTTGTGAACAATACAGTTGATGACAATGAAAACACGCTTCCATTGCCGGAGACACCATTTTGTGTTCTCGTGTGTTTGGCTTGAATAGAATTGGTTTCAACTAAATTCTGCCCTTATTTGTCTTGGGTCGCAAACAATCGTTGCAGACACAAAGAGCAGGTAATCAGATCCGTGCAGTCGACCTATTTAATCCGTTTGACACTGATTTACTTTTATTCTCCTGCATTTCCCCAACGGACTTGGATTCCAGGATATTACTGCCAATGATACGCAAAGTCTGAGCAATGATTTTTAAACTATTTATTCCGTGGCTTATTTTCAACTGCGCGCTTCACTCAAATGTAAATCATAGGGTCACATAATGTGTTCACAGCCCGGACCCCGATATATCCCGTCACTGATCAAGGACCTACAGACAACATTCGTTTCAACGTGCCCCGCATTCCCATTAGCTCCTCCAGGTGCTACCACGCATCGACAAATCTTAAATCTACCGAACAACACCCACGTCTTTCAAATGTCGGAGGAACACTGGGGACACTAGTGGAATCCATGAGGTCTCAGGGAGAGCGTTCGAACTCCAAACTATCAGCACTACGTGTCCGGATTGAAACTGTGGCTCCGCAGTTACTTGCAGCAACTCTACAAGTTCCACCAAAGTGATGTTAATTTTCTAGTTACTTGGCAGTTTCAGTGAGTTTATTCTTTGCAGGTGAATAGTTGGACTTTGTGTGATTGGCACGTATCCTGAAGTGTTGCATATAAACGAGAGTTAAACAAGGTGATTAATCAAGTTACCTCTATTTTGACCGTTCGCTTTCGAAGATGAAAGCAAACGGTTGTTGAGGGAGAGCTGAGGACGGCGTATATATGGATTTGAGCAAGGGGTTTGAGAAGGTACGTATGGCAGCCTGCTCCGAAAGGCTACATAGCTTAGGAACAAAAGACATCTAGCCGAATGGAGAGAAAATTGGTTTCATGGAAGGAAGCAGAAGGTGACGGTAGAACGTTGTTTTTCGGACTGGAGGCCGGTGAGTAGCGGAGTGCTCCAGGGTTCGGTGCTGGGCCCATTGCTGTTTGTTATCTATATCAATGATTTGGATGAGAACAGACAAGGCATAATTAGTAAGTATGCATATGACACTAAAGTGGGTGGTATTATAAATGGCGAAG